>NW_021822765.1:0-35000 GCF_901001165.1 Salmo trutta | reverse complement strand
ACTGTTTAGCTGTCGTGCGTTTTGTCCTTGTTTTGTGTTCTCTTGAATAAAGTTTAAGATGTACACGAGACCCGCTGCGCCTTGGTCCACTACCTTTGACAGTCGGCCGTTACAAGAGACATGTCTTTTTCAGGTGGAATATATTTACAGTTATTTGATATAACCTATTGTAAGGGCTGTCGTCATGAAAAGAAGAAGACCAAGATGCAGCGGAGTTAGTGTTCGTCATCTTTAATGCAAACGGAACACTATACACTTACAAAACAAGAAAACACCGACAGCTCAACAGCACTGACAGCTGAAACACAACTGAACAGAAACAATTACCCACAACCACAAGGACAAACACACACTACTATATAGGACTCCCAATCAAAGGCAACTCAACACACCTGCCTTCAATTGGGAGTCCAACAACCAACTCACACGTAACACAAAAATCTCTGCCACGTCCTGACCAAAACTAATACAATTGCTCCCTCTGCTGGTCAGGACGTGACACCTATCAAGTTGGAAAAGTATGTTTAAATAAAACAAACTCTTATCAGGTTTTTAAATCAATATTTGGTCTAACTGGTAAAATGCTAGCCTGATCCCAGATTTTTTTTCCAGATAGCACAGCTGACAAAGACCATAGGGAGATAGCACAAACTGGTTTGGGACCAGGCAGGCAAAATGCTGATTTTTGTGCCACTTCTAATCAGATTGAAACTAGAGTTGACAGGAATATTCTCCTACAGTCTTAGCCAGTAGCCACAAAATCAGATTGAGACTAGAATTGGCAGGAATATTCTCCTACAGATTCATTTCCCGAGCCCTTCCACAACTACGTCTTTGACATTCAAATTTTTCTGCATCATTAGCCCTTAAGAGGGAGTGATTTTCTATCACACTGACCATCTATCAGGCTTTAAGGAGGAGATGCCAGCAGAAGGCTCCAGAAGGTAGCTTGCTCTGCTCCAGAATCTGTCCTATAACATTAATGATACTGTCCTTATAAATTTGTGGGCAGAACTGAAAAAGCGTGTGCGAGCAAGGAGGCCTACAAAACGTAGACTCCGTTACACAAGCGCTGTCAGGAGGAATGGGCAAAAATTCACCCAACTTATTGTGGGAAGCTTGTAGAAGGCTACCTGAAACGTTTGACCCAAGTTAAACAATTTAAAGGCAATGCTACCAAATGCTAATTGAGTGTATGTAAACTTCTGACCCACTGGGAATGTGACGAAAGAAATAAAAGCTGATTTCAACTGTACCTACCCACTTTATCACTCCAGGTACCCCACTTTACCACTCTACTTACCCACTATACCTACCTACCCACTATACCAACCTACCCACTATACCTACCTACCCACTATACCTACCTACCCACTATACCTACCTACCTACCCACTATACCTATCTACCTACCCACTATACCTACCTAACTACCTACCCACTATACCTACCTACCCACTATACCTACCCACCCACTATACCTATCTACCTACCCACTATATCTACCTACCCACTATACCTACCTACCCACTATACCTACCTACCCACTATACCTACCCACTATACCTATCTACCCACTATACCTACCTACCCACTATACCTATCTACCTACCCACTATACCTACCTACCCACTATACCTACCTACCCACTATAACTACCTACCCACTATACCTATCTACCCACTATACCTATCTACCTACCTACCCACTATACCTATCTACCTACCTACCCACTATACCTATCTACCCACTATACCTACCTACCCACTATACCTATCTACCTACCCACTATACCTACCTACCCACTATATCTATCTACCTACCTACCCACTATACCTATATACCTACCCACTATATCTATCTACCCACTATACCTATCTACCTACCCACTATAACTACCTACCTACCCACTATACCTACCTACCCACTATACCTACCGACCCACTATACCTATCTACCTACCCACTATACCTACCTAACCACTATACCTAACCACTATACCTACCTACCCACTATACCTATCTACCTACCCACTATACCTACCTACCCACTATACCTACCTACCCACTATACCTATCTACCTATCCACTATACCTACCTACCTACCCACTATACCTACCTACCCACTAAACCTACCTACCCACTATACCTATCTACCTACCCACTATACCTACCTACCTACTATACCTAACCACTATACCTACCTACCCACTATATCTACCTACCCACTATACCTACCTACCCACTATACCTATCTACCTACCCACTATACCTACCTACCCACTATACCTAACCACTATACCTACCTACCCACTATATCTACCTACCCACTATACCTACCTACCCACTATACCTACCTACCCACTATATCTATCTACCTACCTACCCACTATACCTATATACCTACCCACTATATCTATCTACCCACTATACCTATCTACCTACCCACTATACCTACCTACCTACCTACCTACCCACTATACCTACCTACCCACTATACCTACCGACCCACTATACCTATCTACCTACCCACTATACCTACCTAACCACTATACCTAACCACTATACCTACCTACCCACTATACCTATCTACCTACCCACTATACCTACCTACCCACTATACCTACCTACCCACTATACCTACCTACCCACTATACCTATCTACCTACCCACTATACCTACCTACCTACCCACTATACCTACCTACCCACTAAACCTACCTACCCACTATACCTATCTACCTACCCACTATACCTACCTACCCACTATACCTAACCACTATACCTACCTACCCACTATATCTACCTACCCACTATACCTATCTACCTACCCACTATACCTACCTACCCACTATACCTACCTACCCACTATAACTACCTACCCACTATACCTATCTACCCACTATACCTATCTACCTACCTACCCACTATACCTATCTACCTACCTACCCACTATACCTATCTACCCACTATACCTACCTACCCACTATACCTATCTACCTACCCACTATACCTACCTACCCACTATATCTATCTACCTACCTACCCACTATACCTATATACCTACCCACTATATCTATCTACCCACTATACCTATCTACCTACCCACTATACCTACCTACCTACCCACTATACCTACCTACCCACTATACCTACCGACCCACTATACCTATCTACCTACCCACTATACCTACCTAACCACTATACCTAACCACTATACCTACCTACCCACTATACCTATCTACCTACCCACTATACCTACCTACCCACTATACCTACCTACCCACTATACCTATCTACCTATCCACTATACCTACCTACCTACCCACTATACCTACCTACCCACTAAACCTACCTACCCACTATACCTATCTACCTACCCACTATACCTACCTACCTACTATACCTAACCACTATACCTACCTACCCACTATATCTACCTACCCACTATACCTACCTACCCACTATACCTACCTACCCACTATATCTATCTACCTACCTACCCACTATACCTATATACCTACCCACCTATCTATCTACCCACTATACCTATCTACCTACCCACTATACCTACCTACCTACCTACCTACCCACTATACCTACCTACCCACTATACCTACCGACCCACTATACCTATCTACCTACCCACTATACCTACCTAACCACTATACCTAACCACTATACCTACCTACCCACTATACCTATCTACCTACCCACATAGACCTACCTACCCACTATACCTACCTACCCACTATACCTACCTACCCACTATAACCTATCTACCTACCCACTATACCTACCTACCTACCCACTATACCTACCTACCCACTAAACCTACCTACCCACTATACCTATCTACCTACCCACTATACCTACCTACCCACTATACCTAACCACTATACCTACCTACCCACTATATCTACCTACCCACTATACCTAACCTACCCACTATACCTATCTACCTACCCACTATACCTACCTACCCACTATACCTAACCACTATACCTACCTACCCACTATATCTACCTACCCACTATACCTACCTACCCACTATACCTACCTACCCACTATACCTACCTACCCACTATACCTATCTACCTACCCACTATACCTACCTACCCACTATACCTACCTACCCATTATACCTATCTACCTACCCACTATACCTATCTACCTACCCACTATACCTACCTACCCACTATACCTACCTACCCACTATATCTATCTACCTACCCACTATACCTATCTACCTACCCACTATACCTACCTACCCACTATACATACCTACCACTATACCTACCTACCCACTATACCTACCTACCCACTTTACCTATCTATCTACCCACTATACCTACCTTCCGACTATACCTATCTACCTACCCACTATACCCACCTACCCACTATACCTACCTACCCACTATACCTACCTACCCACTATACCTACCTACCTACCTACCCACTATATCTAACTACCTACTATACCTATCTACCACTATACCTATCTACCTACCCCACTATACCTACCTACCCACTATACCTACCTACCTACCCACTATACCTACCTACCTACCCACTATACCTACCTACCCACTATACCTACCTACCCACTATACCTACCTACCCACTATACCTATCTACCTACCCACTATACCTACCTACCCACTATACCTATCTACCTACCCACTATACCTATCTTTCTACCCACTATACCTATCTACCTACCCACTATACCTATCTACCTACCCACTATACCTACCTACCCACTATACCTACCTACCCACTATATCTACCCTACCTACCCACTATACCTATCTACCTACCCACTATACCTACCTACCTACCCACTATACCTACCTACCCACTATACCGATCTACCTACCCACTATACCTACCTACCCACTATACCTACCTACCTACCCACTATACCAACCTACCCACTATACCTACCTACCCACTTTACCTATCTATCTACCCACTATACCTATCTACCTACCCACTATACCAACCTACCCACTATACCTACCTACCCACTATACCTACCTACCCACTATACCTACCTACCCACTATACCTACCTACCTACCCACTATACCTACCTACCTACCCACTATACCTATCTACCTACCCACTATACCTACCTACCCACTATACCTACCTACCCACTATACCTATCTACCCTTTATACCTACCTACCTACCCACTATACCTACCTACCTACCCACTATACCTATCTACCTACCCACTATACCTATCTACCTACCCACTATACCTACCTACCCACTATACCTAACCTACCTACCCACTATACCTACCTACCCACTTTACCTACCTACCTACCCACTATACCTACCTACCCACTATAACTATCTACCTATCTACCCACTATACCTACCTACCCACTATACCTACCTACCCACTATACCTACCTACCTACCCACTATACCTATCTACCTACCCACTATACCTACCTACCTACCCACTATACCTACCTACCCACTATACCGATCTACCTACCCACTATACCTACCTACCCACTATACCTACCTACCTACCCACTATACCAACCTACCCACTATACCTACCTACCCACTTTACCTATCTATCTACCCACTATACCTATCTACCTACCCACTATACCAACCTACCCACTATACCTACCTACCCACTATACCTACCTACCCACTATACCTACCTACCTACCCACTATACCTATCTACCTACCCACTATACCTACCTACCCACTATACCTACCTACCCACTATACCTACCTAACTACCTACCCACTATACCTACCTACCCACTATACCTACCTACCCACTATACCTATCTACCTACCCACTATACCACTCTACCTACCCACTATACCTACCTACCCACTATACCTACCTACCCACTATATACCTACCCACTATACCTACCTACCCACTATACCTACCTACCCACTATACCTATCTACCTACCCACTATACCTACCTACCCACTATACCTACCTACCCACTATACCTACCTACCCACTATACCTATCTACCCACTATACCTATCTACCTACCTACCCACTATACCTATCTACCTACCTACCCACTATACCTATCTACCCACTATACTTACCTACCCACTATACCTATCTACCTACCCACTATACCTACCTACCCACTATACCTATCTACCTACCTACCCACTCTACCTATATACCTACCCACTATATCTATCTACCCACTATACCTATCTACCTACCCACTATACCTACCTACCTACCCACTATACCTACCTACCCACTATACCTACCTACGCACTATACCTATCTACCTACCCACTATACCTACCTAACCACTATAACTAACCACTATACCTACCTACCCACTATACCTATCTACCTACCCACTATACCTACCTACCCACTATACCTATCTACCTACCCACTATACCTCCCTACCTACCCACTATACCTACCTACCCACTATACCTACCTACCCACTATACCTATCTACCTACCCACTATACCTACCTACCCACTATACCTAACCACTATACCTACCTACCCACTATATCTACCTACCCACTATACCTACCTACCCACTATACCTATCTACCTACCCACTATACCTACCTACCCACTATACCTAACCACTATACCTACCTACCCACTATATGTACCTACCCACTATACCTACCTACCCACTATACCTACCTACCCACTATACCTACCTACCCACTATACCTACCTACCCACTATACCTATCTACCTACCCACTATACCTACCTACCCACTATACCTTCCTACCCTTTATACCTATCTACCTACCCACTATACCTATCTACCTACCTACCCACCCACTATACCTACCTACCCACTATACCTACCTACCCACTATACCTATCTACCTACCCACTATACCTACCTACCCACTATACCTTCCTACCCTTTATACCTATCTACCTACCCACTATACCTATCTACCTACCCACCCACTATACCTACCTACCCACTATACCTACCTACCCACTATATCTATCTACCTACCCACTATACCTATCTACCTACCCACTATACCTACCTACCCACTATACATACCTACCCACTATACCTACCTACCCACTATACCTACCTACCCACTTTACCTATCTATCTACCCACTATACCTACCTTCCGACTATACCTATCTACCTACCCACTATACCTACCTACCCACTATACCTACCTACCCACTATACCTACCTACCCACTATACCTACCTACCTACCTACCCACTATATCTAACTACCCACTATACCTATCTACCCACTATACCTATCTACCTACCCACTATACCTACCTACCCACTATACCTACCTACCTACCCACTATACCTACCTACCTACCCACTATACCTACCTACCCACTATACCTACCTACCTACCCACTATACCTATCTACCTACCCACTATACCTACCTACCCACTATACCTATCTACCTACCCACTATACCTACCTACCCACTATACCTATCTACCTACCCACTATACCTATCTTTCTACCCACTATACCTATCTACCTACCCACTATACCTATCTACCTACCCACTATACCTACCTACCCACTATACCTGCCTACCCACTATATCTACCTACCTACCCACTATACCTATCTACCTACCCACTATACCTACCTACATACCCACTATACCTACCTACCCACTATACCGATCTACCTACCCACTATACCTACCTATCCACTATACCTACCTACCTACCCACTATACCAACCTACCCACTATACCTACCTACCCACTTTACCTATCTATCTACCCACTATACCTATCTACCTACCCACTATACCAACCTACCCACTATACCTACCTACCCACTATACCTACCTACCCACTATACCTACCTACCTACCCACTATACCTACCTACCTACCCACTATAACTATCTACCTACCCACTATACCTACCTACCCACTATACCTACCTACCCACTATACCTATCTACCCACTATACCTACCTACCTACCCACTATACCTATCTACCTACCCACTATACCTACCTACCCACTATACCTAACCTACCTACCCACTATACCTACCTACCCACTTTACCTACCTACCTACCCACTATACCTACCTACCCACTATAACTATCTACCTATCTACCCACTATACCTACCTACCCACTATACCTACCTACCCACTATACCTACCTACCTACCCACTATACCTATCTACCTACCCACTATACCTATCTACCTACCCACTATACCTATCTACCCACTATACCTATCTACCTACCCACTATACCTATCTACCTACCCTCTATACCTACCTACCCACTATACCTATCTACCCGCTATACCTACCTACCCACTATACCTATCTACCTACCCACTATACCTACCTACCCACTTTACCTACCTACCTACCCACTATACCTATCTTTCTACCCACTATACCTACCTACCTACCCACTATACCTCTCTACCCACTATACCTACCTACCCACTATACCTACCTATCTACCCACTATACCTATCTTTCTACCCACTATACCTACCTACCTACCCACTATACCTACCTACCTACCCACTATACCTACCTACCCACTATACCTACCTACCCACTATACCTACCTATCTACCCACTATACCTATCTACCTACCCACTATACCTACCTACCCACTATACCTACCTACCCACTATACCTACCTACCCACTATACCTACCTACCCACTATACCTACCTATCTACCCACTATACCTATCTATCCACTATACCAACAGTGCATTCGGAAAGTATTCAGACCCCTTCCCTCATTCCAAATGTTTTTACGTTACAGCGTTATTCTAAAATTGATTAAATACATTTTTCCTCATCAATCTACACACAATACTCCATAATGACAAAGTGAAAAACGTTTTTTTTTTTTTTTTTTTTTGCTAATTTGTTGTGTGTGTGTCTGTCTGTCTGCCACCTTCTGCAACCTAGGTTTATTGTCTCACAGCAAGTTAGGCTCTTTACCCAGAAAGAGAACAGGATTTTTCGAAATCTAACATTTAATCTAGATAAAGTCCTCTGTTACCTAGTTCTGTTCCTGTAGAGAGAGCTGACCGACTCTGCTAGACACTAATACAAGACCCATCATATCTGGCCCTGTGCTCTCTCTGAATCGTGGCATTGAACGCTTTAGCAGGATTCTTTCTCTTCACAACTGGCTATGTGATTATTGCAGTTCAATGGAGAGTAACTTTTTTTGACAATTTCGACACCTTTTGGAAACAAAACATGTTTTATAAGGAGGGTGGGATCCACCCAAATCCTGTGGGTCCTGGATCCTTTCACTGCATTATAAGGCTGCGTTGAGACAATGACCTATCAATGACCCAAACCCAGCTCAGTTAATCCCTACCATTGTAACGCTGAGTCGTCATAATGCTTCAGCAAAATGTACATTATCCCAGCGGCGTTGGTAGACACAATGTAAGTAACCTAATTTATGTCCCTCTAACTGCCCTGAATGCATCTACTGATCCTATAGCTATTATATGCTGTAATCATGATCCTATGAACCACAGTTACACTGTTAACACTGAGGCAGAAGCATATCTACTTCTGCTAAGCTTCCCAGTAAAGCAATTAAAACAAGCAAGCATCCCAGAAAAGTGCTCAAAATAGCCCTCGTTAACATATGTAGCTTCAGAAACAAGGTTCATGAAATCAATAATTTGCTATTAACAGATGACATTCATATTCTGACTATCTCTGAAACTCACTTAGATAATACCTTTGATGATACAGTGTTAGCAATACAAGGTTTTAACATGTACAGAAAAGACAGAAATGCCATTGGTGGAGGTGTGGCTGTTTATATTCAGAACCACATTCCTGTAAAGATTAGAGAGGATCTCATGTTAAATACTGTTGAAGTAATATGGCTACAGGTTCATCTGCTTCACCTAAAGCCCATTCTGGTGGGAAGCTGCTATAGACCACAAAGTACTAACAGTCAGTATCTAGATAACATGTGAAATGCTTGATAATGTATGTGATTTCAACAGAGAGGTATATTTTCTATGTGGTTTAAATATTCATCAAGCTGCCCACTCAAGAGAGAGCTTCAAACTGTAACCAGTCACTGCAACCTGGTTCAGGTTATCAGTCAACCTACCAGGGTATTTACAAACACAGGAATGAAATCATCAACATGTATTGATCACATCTTTACTAATGCTGCAGAAATGTGCTTGAAAGCAGTATCCAGATCCATAGGATGTAGTGATCACAATATAGTAGCCATATCTAGGAAAACCAAAGTTCCAAAGGCTGGGCCTAATATAGTATATAAGAGGTCATACAATAAGTCATGGATTTTGTGTTGTAAATATGTGGTAGTAGAGTAATGGGCTGAGGGCACACAGTGGGTTGTAGATATGTGAATGTATTGTGATGTTTTTAAAATTGTATAAACTGCCTTAATATTGCTGGACCCCAGGAATAGTAGCTGCTGCCTTGACAGGAACTAATGGGGATCCATAATAAACCCCAGGTAGAGTAGCTGCTGCCTTGGCAGGAACTAATGGGGATCCATAATAAACCCCAGGAAGAGTAGCTGCTGCCTTGGCAGGAACTAATGGGGATCCATAATTAACCCCAGGTAGAGTAGCTGCTGCCTTGGCAGGAACTAATGGGGATCCATAATACAATACAAATACAAAATACAGGTTGCTACAGGATTAGACATTATCTCAGTGACCAGAGGCCTGTTCAACATGGCACTACAGGATTAGACATTATCTTAGTGACCAGAGGCTTGTGGCCTGTTCAGCACAATCTTACAGGTTTAGGTAGATCTATATGACCTTTAAGCAGCAGGGAGAAGACACACACACACACACACACAGACACACACACACACGAGAAGAGGCCTAGGTTTGCCTGTATCACACACAGTGAGACACACCCTGACAGAGATATAGACCCTGTATCACAGTAAAGCCTGGATGAGCCAGTAGACAGAGATATAGAACCTGTATCACAGTAAAGCCTGGTTAATAAGCCAGTAGACAGAGATGTAGAGCAATGTCAGGAATGTTACAGCCACACCCATATTGTGTGCACATGCACACTGCTGTCTCCAGGCCAACCCCAGCTGTCTCCAGGCCGACCCCAGCTGTCTCCAGATTTCACAGCATGCTAAGTGTGTGTAGTGTAATGTAATGTAGTGTAGTGCTTACTGTATGGGGATTTAGGCTGGGTTTCTGTATAAGCACTTTGTGACATCTGCTGATATAAAAAGGGCTTTATAAATACATTTGATTGATAGTGTAGTGTAGTGTACTGTACTATATGTAGTATTTAGAGCAGCACAGGGCTGCAGGTTATAGTTGCCCCTCTCTGCAGCCACCATGGTGGCACCACAGGGTGGTCTAAACTCAGGAAAGTAATGAACTAGCTTACTATGGCCCTGGTCCAATACTTTGCTTTTAAATCCATGCCAGGGAGTCTGCAAGCGCACACTTCTGGATTAGGGTGGAGAATTGGGATTGGGGTTGCAAAATTACAGTAACTTTTCCAAAATCCCCTGGTTTCCCAGAATCCTGGTTGATGGAATCCTGGATTTCCTGCTTTTTTCCCCTCCTTATTCCGTGAATCTTCCAACCGGAACATCTGGGGGGAAAAAAGGGAATTTGGGGGAAGTTTTGCAACCCAAATTGGGACTTACTGAGTTGATAAAAACTACTTCGTAAGACCCTTGGTTTCATCGAGCCACTAGTGTTGGATCAATGATTACCTCAAGGAAGGAAGGAAGGAAGGAAGGAAGGAAGGAAGGAAGGGCCCAGTCCTTAGAATTAGAAGAAAGTTCTACTTATTCTATTTCTATGGCCCAAACCTCAGAATTGCATGAACCCAAATCATAGAGCATGTATACTTCAGATCGACTGATTCAATACCAACAACACTATTTGGAATCTTTCAACACTATTTGGAGTCTTTCAAAATTGAAAACACTTTATTCTATTAATAGAACCACAGAACTCCAATGATTCTATTATATTTCCATTGATAGAACCGCAGAACTACAATGATTCTATTCTATTTCTGTCACGCCCTGACCATAAAGAGCCCTCGGGGTTCTCTATGGTGTAATAGGTCAGAGCGTGACTAGGGGGGTTTTCTAGTTATTATAGTTCTATGTTGGTGTGTGAGTATGGTTTCCAATTAGAGGCAGCTGAATATCGTTGCCTCTAATTGGGGATCATACTTAGTGTGTCCCTTTACCCACCTGCTAGGTGGGATATTGTTTTGTTTAGTGCCCATGTGCGCTACGTATTGGCACGTTCGTTAATTCTTTGTTGTTTTGAAGTTTCACTGTAATAAATATGTGGAACTCTACTCACGCTGCGCCTTGGTCCGATTATTTATATAACGATCGTGACCATTTCTACTGATAGAACCACAGAACTCCAATGATTCTATATTTCTACTCATAGAACCACAGAACTACAATGATTCTATATTTCTACTGATAGAACCACAGAACTCCAATGATTCTATATTTTTATTGATAGAACCACAGAACTACAATGATTCTATATTTCTATTGATAGAACCACAGCACTACAATGATTCTATATTTCTACTGATAGAACCACAGAACTACAATGATTCTATATTTCTATTGATAGAACCACAGCACTACAATGATTCTATATTTCTACTCATAGAACCACAGAACTCCAATGATTCTATATTTCTACTGATAGAACCACAGAACTACAATGATTCTATATTTCTACTGATAGAACCACAGAACTCCAATGATTCTATACTTCTACTGATAGAACCACATAACTAGAATGATTCTATTCCTATTGATAAATCCACAGAACTAGAATGATTCTATTCCTATTGATAAAACCACAGAACTAGAATGATTCTATTCCTATTGATAAACCACAGAACTAGAATGATTCTATTCCTATTGATAAAACCACAGAACTAGAATGATTCTATTCCTATTGATAAAACCACAGAACTAGAATGATTCTATTCCTATTGATAAAACCACAGAACTAGAATAATTCTATTCCTATTGATAAAACACACCACTTGTGGCCTTTATTGCTCTGTGATGCCACAGCAACCACTTTATCCGTCTTGTGACTGGTTGAGACAACAGAATGCTGAGGGGGCTGCTGCCATGGAAACAAACAAGCCTGTTGTCTTGTCGTTGCACAAGTCCTTGTTGTTGTCATAGCTACTGACTTTTATTCAGTTTCAGCGATAGGGATGAACTTTCCAGGGACATCTGCATGTACCATCCTTTCAGCTTCCTCCCCCTCTCCCCCTGCTCTCTTTCTCTCTGACTGTCTCTCTCTATCACACACACACACACACACACACACACACACACACACACACACACACACACACACACACACACACACACACACACACACACACACACACACACACACACACACACACACACAGGTTGTGACTGCACACCTGGCTGTCCTATTGAGTGTTACTCCGGGAGGGCAGCTGTTGATCCTTAGTGACCATAATTGAACGTCGGTGGCAGCACAGTCACACCATTTACCTCAGATTCATTCAGTTCTGTGGGGCAGTTCTATCTCTCTGAATAGTTTTATGTAGTTAATAAGAAATTGGTCTTAACTGACTTTGTCACGCCCTGACCTTAGAGAGCCTTTTTTATTCTCTATTTTGGTTAGGTCAGGGTGTGACTTGGGTGGGCATATCTATGTTTCTATTTCTTTGTTGGCCTAGTATGGTTCCCAATCAGAGGCAGCTGTTTATCGTTGTCTCTGATTGTGGATCATACTTAGGCAGCCCTTTTTCCCCACCTGTGATTGTGGGATCTTGTTTTTGTGTTGTGCCTGTGAGCACACCATTACTTTACGTTTCGTTTGCTTCTGTATTTGTTTTGGTGAGTTTCATTTATTAAATCATGTGGAACTCTACGCATGCTGCGCCTTGGTCCATTTCTTCAGACGGGCGTAACAGACTTGCCTAGTTAAATGGGATCCCCATGAGACCTGGTTGGTAGTTATGATGTTTAGTGCTAAAGTGGTAATGTAGTTATGATGTTTAGTGCTAGAGTGGTAATGTAGTTATGTGATGTTTAGTGGTAGAGTGGTAATGTAGTTATGTGTTGTATGTTTAGTGGTAATGTAGTGATGTTTAGTGTTAGTGATTATGTAGTTATGTGATGTTTAGTGGTAGAGTGGTAATGTAGTTATGATGTTTAGTGGTAGAGTGGTAATGTAGTTATGATGTTTAGTGCTAATAGTGGCTATGTAGTTATGATGTTTAGTGCTAGAGTGGTAATGTAGTAATGTAGTTATGTGATGTAGTTGTGTGATGTATGTAGAGTGGTAATGTAGTTGTGATGTTTAGTGGTAGAGTGGTTATGTATTTATGTGATGTGTTGTATGTTTAGTGGTAATGTAGTGATGTTTAGTGTTAGTGGTTATGTAGTTATGTGATGCTTAGTGCTAGTAGTGTGGTCACCCTGAGAGTGTGTTCTCAGTGCATCTAGTCTCTAGATCAGGGGTATTCAACTCTTACTATACGAGGGCCGGAGCCTGCTGGCTTTCTGTTCTACCTGATTAATTGCACCCACCTGGTGTCCCAGGTCTAAATCAGTCCCTGATTAGAGGGGAATCACCCACCTGGTGTCCCAGGTCTAAATCAGTCCCTGATTAGAAGGGGAACAAATAAAACAAGCAGTGGAACTGGCTTCGAGGTCCAGAGTTGAGTTTGAGGGTTTTAGACAGACGGGTTGCGTCTGTCAATGTACCAATTAGCTCGATGTCTGTAGAAGTTCTGCCGTCAGTTAGGACAGAAGGGACGAGTGGAACATGGGAAACACGTCACCGATGACGTGACTGTCGTATTTGTTTTTATTTTTTTGCCCTAGCTGAACATGAGCACAATTCCCGCCTGCATGTTAAGCCCCGCCTACAAAACGCGTGATTTGTTGGGAGAGTTGTCTGTCTGAAGAGGACACTCCTCGAGAACACAAAACATTTTTTTCCATTTTGAAAATGTCAGAGAGAAGCCGACATCGTCCTCCTGCCTTTGTGCCGTTGCCGAGACAACTAGCTCACGTTGCTCCAAGGTCTGAGGTATCCGAGACACTTGCTCTTCATTGTAATCAGAGGGCTGATATAAATACTATGGATGCCAGTCTCTCTTGGCTAAGAGTTGAGGAGAGACTGACTGCATCACTTCTTTTTATAAGAAACATTTAATGTGTTGAAAATCACAAATTGTTTGCATTGTCAACAGCTCTGACACACACACTTATCCCACCAGACATGCCACCAGGGGTCTTTTCACAGTCTCCAAATCCAGAACAAATTCAAGAAAGCCTACAGTATTATATAGAGCCCTTATTGCATGGAACTTCCTTCCATCTCATATTGCTCAAATAAACAGCAAACATGATTAAAAAAAAACAGGTAAAGCAACACCTCACGGCACAACACCTCTCCCCTATTTGGCCTAAACAGTTTGTGTGTATGCATTGATATGAAGCTACGTGTGCCTTTTGTAAAAACATTTTGATGTAGTTCTGTCCTTCAGCTGTTGTCTATTAATGTTCTGTATTATGTCATGTTTCATGTTTTGTGTGGAACCCAGGAAGAGTAGCTGCTGCTTTTGCAACAGCTAATGTCCCAGGTCTAAATACAGTGTACAAATAAACAGTCTATCTGTAACTAGACTGGCCTAGGGTACAGGGTATTGAGATATAGGACTCTATATGTCGCTGTCTGGACTGACCAGACAGCGACAGTAACATCTGTAATATCAGAGCCATCAGAGCTTTCAGCCAGTAATATCTATAATATCAGAGCTTTCAGCCAGTAATATCTGTAATATCAGAGCTTTCAGCCAGTAATATCTGTCGTATCAGAGCTATCAGCCAGTAATATCTGTAATATTAGAGCTTTCAGCCAGTAATATCTGTAATATCACAGCCAACAGAGCTTTCAGACAGTAATATCTGTAGTATCAGAGCTTTCAGCCAGTAATATCTGTAGTATCAGAGCTTCCAGCCAGTAATATCTGTAATATCAGAGCCATCAGAGCTTTTAGCCAGTAATATCGGTAATATCAGAGCTTTCAGCCAGTAATATCAGAGCTTTCAGCCAGTAATATCTGTAAAATCAGAGCTTTTAGCCAGTAATATCTGTAATATCAGAGCCATCAGAGCTTTCAGCCAGTAATATCTGTAATATCAGAGCCATCAGAGCTTTTAGCCAGTAATATCGGTAATATCAGAGCTTTCAGCCAGTAATATCAGAGCTTTCAGCCAGTAATATCTGTAATATCAGAGCTTTTAGCCAGTAATATCTGTAATATCAGAGCTTTCAGCCAGTAATATCTGTAATATCAGAGCTTCCAGCCAGTAATATCTGTAATATCAGAGCTTTTAGCCAGTAATATCTGTAATATCAGAGCTTCCAGCCAGTAATATCTGGAATATCAGAGCTTCCAGCCAGTAATATCTGTAATATCAGAGCTTTCAGCCAGTAATATCTGTAATATCAGAGCTTTCAGCCAGTAATATCTGTAATATCAGAGCATTTAGCCAGTAATATCTGTAATATCAGAGCTTTCAGCCAGTAATATCTGTAATATCAGAGCTTCCAGCCAGTAATATCTGTAATATCTGTAATATCAGAGCTTCCAGCCAGTAATATCTGTAATATCAGAGCTTTCCGAGCTTTCAGCCAGTAAAATCTGTAATATCAGAGCTTTCAGCCAGTAATATCTGTAATATCAGAGCTTTCAGCCAGTAATATCTGTAATATCAGAGCTTTCAGCCAGTAATATCAGAGCTATCAGAGCTTTCAGCCAGTAATATCTGTAATATCAGAGCTTCCAGCCAGTAATATCTGTAGTATCAGAGCTTCCAGCCAGTAATATCTGTAGTATCAGAGCTTCCAGCCAGTAATATCTGTAGTATAAGAGCTTTCAGCCAGTAATATCTGTAATATCAGAGCTTTCAGCCAGTAATATCTGTAATATCAGAGCTTTCAGCCAGTAATATCTGTAATTTCAGAGCTATCAGAGCTTTCAGCCAGTAATATCTGTAATATCAGAGCTTTCAGCCAGTAATATCTGTAATATCAGAGCTTTCAGCCAGTAATATCAGAGCTTTCAGCCAGTAATATCTGTAATATCAGAGCTTCCAGCCAGTAATATCTGTAATATCAGAGCTTCCAGCCAGTAATATCTGTAATATCTATAATATCAGAGCTTTCAGCCAGTAATATCTGTAATATCAGAGCTTTCAGCCAGTAATATCTGTAATATCAGAGCTTTCAGCCAGTAATATCTGTAATACCAGAGCCATCAGAGCTTTCAGCCAGTAATATCTGTAATATCAGAGCTTTCAGCCAGTAATATCTGTAATTTCAGAGCTATCAGAGCTTTCAGCCAGTAATATCTGTAATATCAGAGCTTTCAGCCAGTAATATCTGTAATATCAGAGCTTTCAGCCAGTAATATCAGAGCTTTCAGCCAGTAATATCTGTAATATCAGAGCTTCCAGGCAGTAATATCTGTAATATCAGAGCTTCCAGCCAGTAATATCTGTAATATCTATAATATCAGAGCTTTCAGCCAGTAATATCTGTAATATCAGAGCTTTCAGCCAGTAATATCTGTAATATCAGAGCCATCAGAGCTTTCAGCCAGTAATATCTGTAATATCAGAGCTTTCAGCCAGTAATATCTGTAGTATCAGAGCTATCAGAGCTTTCAGAGCTTTCAGCCAGTAATATCTGTAATATCAGAGCCATTAGAGCTTTCAGCCAGTAATATCTGTAATATCAGAGCTTTCAGCCAGTAATATCTGTAATATCAGAGCTATCAGCCAGTAATATCTGTAATATCAGAGCCTCCAGCCAGTAATATCTGTAATATCAGAGCTTTCAGCCAGTAATATCTGTAATATCGGAGCTTTCAGCCAGTAATATCTGTAATATCAGAGCTTTCAGAGCTTTCAGCCAGTAATATCTGTAATATCAAAGCTATCAGCCTGTGACTGGCTGACTTACCCTGGTACTCCCTAAAATAAGTAAGTCAGGTCACTTTAAAGGCAGACTCAGCGGTATGATGTAGATGCAGAAAATAAACAGCTTAGTGGGTCAATTTGAGCAACAACTAAAAATGTTGAAGAGCGAAGGTAATTTTCCTTTGCTGTTTTGATGCCCTGCCTACCGCACTCTGAACAGTGTGAATCAAACCCATGCACATACTGTGTGAGCGAAGTCTTGTATCTCGCTCATCTCAATATCTGCAGTGCTGCTCTTTGCAACCTCGTTTGACTGAGTCTACCTTTTTAAATCTGTATGATCAGAACCAGCATTCTATGACTGGTTATCTCTCCCTGGGGATCCCTACAATAAGCCAATCAGGTCCTTTAAATGATCTCTCTTTAGACTCCACATCTGTCAGAGTTCTACATGTCAGAGTTCTACATGTCAGAGTTCTACATGTCAGAGTTCTACATGTCAGAGTTCTACATGTCAAAGTTATATCTGGCAGAGTTCTACATGTAGAACTCTGACATGTAGAACTCTGACATGTAGAACTCTGACATGTAGAACTCTGACATGTAGAACTCTGACATGTAGAACTCTGACAGATAGAACTTTGACAGATAGAACTTTGACAGATAGAACTTTGACAGATAGAACTTTGACAGATAGAACTTTGACAGATAGAACTTTGACTTGTATAACTTCTAAACATGTATAACTTTGACTTTGACGTATAACTTTGACATAGAACCTTGACAGCTAGAACTCTGACATGTAGACCTTTGACAGATAGAACTCTGACAGCTAGAACTCTGACATGTAGAACTTTGACAGATAGAACTCTGACAGCTAGAACTTTGACATGTAGAACTTTGACATGTAGAACTCTGACAGCTAGAACTTTGACATGTAGAACTCTGACAGCTAGAACTTTGACATGTAGAACTTTGACAGATAGAACTTTGACATGTAGAACTTTGACAGATAGAACTTCGACAGCTAGAACTCTGACATGTAGAACTTCGACAGATAGAACTCTGACAGCTAGAAGTTTGACAGATAGAACTCAGATAGAACTTTGACAGATAGAACTCTGACAGATAGAACTCAGATAGATAGAACTTTGACATATAGAACTCTGACATATAGAACTTTGACATATGGAGCTGTCAGAGTTCTATCTGTTGGATTCCCCGCGTCTCAAAATGTCTCTATCATTCCATAGTTACCCCCACACCACACAGACACCCCCACAACACGTCTGCCTCAGACCTGCATGTACTGAAGATGTGATGTACAGAAGATGAGAGCATTCAGGAATAGCCTGGCAACACACACACACACACACACAGACACACACACACTTTTCCACACAGCTCGACAGGCTGGTCTTTTCATGTTCCGAACCAGGCAGACAGCCCAGACACACACACACAGCCCAGACCCAGAATAAATGAGCCATCTCTCTGTTGCTGAGCCCAGAAGACAATGTGAAGAAAACACACATACACACACAGGTACGCACACACACTCTCTGACAGAGAAAACCAGAACTCATCTCATCCTGAAACAGAAACATACATCTACTAGCCTGCCTTTTGCTAGATGGTAGAGTTGTAGAGTTGTAGATTGTAGAGTTGTAGATTGTAGAGTTGTAGATGGTAGAGTTGTAGATGGTAGAGTTGTAGATGGTAGAGTTGTAGATGGTAGAGTTGTAGGTTGTAGAGTTGTAGAGTTGTAGAGTTGTAGAGTTGTAGAGTTGTAGAGTTGTAGAGTTGTAGAGTTGTAGAGTGGTAGAGTTGTAGAGTGGTAGAGTTGTAGATGGTAGAGTTGTAGATGGTAGAGTTGTAGATGGTAGGTTGTAGTTGTAGAGCGGTAGAGTTGTATCTCTTCTCTCTGTCTCTCTCTGTCTCTCTCTGTCTCTCTGTCTCTCTGTCTCTCTGTCTCTCTGTCTCTCTGTCTCTCTGTGTCGCTGTCTCTCTCTCTCTCTCTCTGTCTCTTTTTCTCTGTCTCTCTCTCTCTGACCCACTGGTTGACCTTTTCTTTTGGCAGCAGGTCACAAATTTGACTTCTTGTGTTGCACACTGGTATTTCGCCTAACAGATACGGGAGTTTGTCAAAATGTTATTTGTATTCAATTTCGTTGTGGGTCTGTGTAATTTGAGGGAAATCTGTGTATCTTATATAGTCGTACAATTGGCAGGAGGTTTCCACCTAATTTTGTGGGCACATATCCTGTCTTCTCTTGAGAGCCAGGTCTGCCTATGACCTCTGACAACCTTACTCAATGTATTTAAAAAAAAAAAAATATTTAACCTTTATTTAACTAGGAAGAGCTCATTGAGATTTTAAATCTCTTTTTTCAAGAGCGTCCTGGCCAAGATAGGCAGCACCAAGTCATTACACAATTAGACAGACCAAAGGTAACTAAAGGTACTCTAGCAAAAAAATAACCGAATTCACAAGAGTATAACAAAATCATAAAACATCAAATTAAAAACATTGACAGGTCAGGGAATCAGCCTCAAAATCCTTCATCAATGACTTAAAAACACCAAATCGGGACAAGTTCTTCCAGTTTAAAAGTATTTTGTCAGACATTCCAAGCCGATGGCGCAGAGTACATAAAAGCCCTTTTACCAAATTCAGTTTGGACATTTCGAACAGTTAGCAGGATAAAGTCCAGCGAACGAAGAGAGTACCCACCACATTTCTGAACAATAAAAATGCCCAAATAAAATGGTAGTAAACCCAAAATGGCTTTGTAAATAAAGGTATACCAGTGACTGAGTCTACGAGTGACTAGAGAAGGCCAGCCAACCCTGGTATACAAAGTGCAGTGGTGCGTAAGGGTTTTGCAGTTTAAATAAATCTCAGAGTGCCATGGTAAAGGGTGTCAATTGATCTCAAACACTGAGCGGAAGCATTCATATATAAAATATCCCCCATAGTCTAGTAAAGGCATAAATGTAGCTGATACTAGCCTCCTTCTGGCTTCAAAAGAAAAACAGGCCTTATTCCTAAAATTAAATCCCAACTTCAGCCTAAATACGATGACCAAACCTTAAATCACTAAGACCTGTAAGGAGATGAACCTGGAGAAGAGCCCTCTGAGCGAGCTGGTCCTGGGGCTCTGGGGCTCTGGGGCTCTGGGGCTCTGTTCACAAATACAAACAGACACCACAGAGCCCCAGGACAGCAACACAATTAGACCCAACCACATCATGAGAAAACAATAAGAGAACTAACACACTTTACACATTGGTAAAAAAGCAACCAAAAAACAAAACATGTAAAGACTCAGTGAGCATAGCCTTGCTATTATCTGTAAATAGCCCACCCAATCTACCTACCTCATCCCCATATTGTTTTTATTTACTTTTCTGCTCTTTTGCACACCAGTGTCTCTACTTGCACACCATCATCTGCTCATCTATCACTCCAGTGTTAATCTGCTAAATGGTAATTACTTTGCTACTATGGCCTATTTATTGCCTTACCTCCTCACACCATTTGCACACACTGTATATAGACTTTCTTTTTTCTATTGTGTTATTGACTGTATACTTGTTTATTCCATCTGTAACTCTGTGTTGTTTGTGTCGAACTGCTTTGCTTTATCTTGGCCAGGTCGCAGTTGTGAATGAGAACTTGTTCTCAACTAGCCTACCTGGTTAATTAAAGAACTTGTTCTCAACTAGCCTACCTGGTTAAAGAAAGGTTAAATAAAAAATATTTAAAAAATCTTGATTTACGTTGTACTCTGAGGATATTTTAGCAGAATTCTGCATGCAGAATCTCAATTGGGTGTTTGTCCCATTTTGTGAATTCTTGGTTGGTGAGCGGACCCCAGACCTCACAACCATAGAGGGCAATGGGTTCTATAACTGATTCAAGTATTTTTAACCAGATCCTAATTGGGATGTCAAGTTTTATATTATTTCTGATGGCCCCTTCTTGCATTGTGTCTCATTGTTCACAGCCTTGTGGAAGTTACCTGTGATTCTGATGTTTAGGCTGAGGTATGTGTAATTCTTTGTGTGCTCTAGGGCAATGGTGTCCTGGCATCTGAACCTTTTTTGGAACACCATTATCTACTGTCAGGGCCCAGGTCTGACAGAATCTGTGCAGAATATCTAGGTGCTGATGTAGGCCCTCCTTGGTTGGTGACAGAAGCACCGATTCTGTAGGGTGAGGCCAGGTGCTGCAGACTGTTCTAGTGCCCTCGCCAATTCATTAATATACATTTTGACCACACATTTATTGTTTGTGTACATTTATTTTATAATATCGTAGGTTTTCCCCACCAACACCGCTTTCCATCAGTTTATACGGCATGCCCAGCATGCCAAATTTAGTCAAAAGCTTCTTTTAAATCAACAAACCATGAGAAGACTTTGTTTTGGTTTGTTTGTTTGTCAGTTAGGGTATGCAGGTTGAATACGTGGTCTGTCGTACGGTATTTTGGTAAGAAGCCAATTTGACATTTGCTCAGTACATTGTTTTCGCTGAGGAAATATTGGAGTCTGCTGTTGATTCACACTACAGAGGATTTTCCCAAGGTTACTGTTGACACAGATTCCGCAGTAATTATTGGCTTCAAATTTGTCTCCACTTTTGTGGATTGGGTTAATCAGACCATGGTTCCAAATACTGGGGATGATGCCATAGCTGAGGATAATATTGAACAGTTTGAATTTGTTGTCTGTATATTTTATCATTTTATTTAGGATACCATCAACACCACAGGTCTTTTTGGGTTGGAGGGTTTTGTATTTTGTCCTGTAGTTCATTCAAGGCAATTGGAGAATCCAGTGGGTTCTGGTAGTCTTTAATAGTTGATTCTAAGATTTGTAAATGATCATGTTGTATGTTTTTACTTTTGGTTCTTTGTTATAGAGCCAAGAAGATTGGAGAAGTGGTTTATCCATACATATTGGATAGATAACTCTTCGTGTTGTTTGTTTAGTGTCTAACCAATTTTCCCAGAAGTGGTTTGATTCTATGGATTCTTCAATTACATTGAGCTGATATCTGATGTGCTGTTCCTTCTTTTTCCGTAGTGTATTTCTGTATTGTTTTAGTGATTCACCATAGTGAAGGCGTAGGTTCTGGTTGTCTAGGTCCCTGTGGTTTTGGTTGGATAGGTTTCTCAATTTCTTTCTTAGGTTTTTGCTCTCTTCTTCAAACCATTTCTCATTGTTGTTAATTTTCTTAGGGTTTCTGTTTGAATTAGAAAAATGTATATGATTTATTAGGATCCCCATTATGTCAGTACATACCTGTCAGTTACATATACATGTCAGTTACATATACATGTCAGTTACATATACATGTCAGTACATACATTTTCTCAGGTTTTTGCCTGCCATATGAGTTCTGTTATACTCACAGACATTATTTTGTAACAGTTTTGGAAACTTTAGAGTGTTGTCTACCCAAATCTACCAATTATATTCATATCCTAGCTTCTGGGCCTGAGTAACAGGCAGTTTACTTTGGGCACGCTTTTCATCCGGAGGTGAAAATAGTGCCCCCTAGCCTGTGTGTCTATGTACACAGATGATTCAACACTATACATTTTACATTTACATTTTAGTCATTTAGCAGACGCTTTTATCCAGAGCGACTTACAGTAGTGAATGCATACATTTCATACATTTTTTTCTCCGTACTGGTCCCCCCCCCAGCAATCAGAGCTAGTGAAATCACTGCAACCCTGTACAGAGCTGCAATCAGTGTTTTGGAATGGCCCGTGAGTATTAAACTGGTCCTAAAACCAAAAAACATTGTATTTGGTACCAATCACTCCCTAGGTACTGGACCTCAGCTGAATCTGGTCATGAATAATGTAAAGTTGAGCAAGTAGAAGAGACTAAACTTCTTGATGTTCTATTAGATTGTAAACTGTCATGGTCAAAGCATATTGATTTTATTGTTGTAAAGATGGGGAGAGGTCTGTCTGTCCTAAAGAGATGGGAGAGGTCTGTCCTAAAGAGATGGGAGAGGTCTGTCCGTCCTAAAGAGATGGGAGAGGTCTATCTGTCCTAAAGAGATGGGAGAGGTCTGTCTGTCCTAAAGAGATGGGAGAGGTCTGTCTGTCCTAAAGAGATGGGAGAGGTCTGTCTGTCCTAAAGAGATGGGAGAGGTCTGTCTGTCCTAAAGAGATGGGAGAGGTCTGTCTGTCCTAAAGAGATGGGAGAGGTCTGTCTATCATAAAGAGATGGGAGAGGTCTATCCTAAAGAGATGGGAGAGGTCTGTCTGTCCTAAAGAGATGGGAGAGGTCTGTCTATCCTAAAGAGATGGGAGAGGTCTGTCATAAAGAGATGGGAGAGGTCTGTCTGTCCTAAAGAGATGGGAGAGGTCTGTCCTAAAGAGATGGGAGAGGTCTGTCCGTCCTAAAGAGATGGGAGAGGTCTATCTGTCCTAAAGAGATGGGAGAGGTCTGTCTGTCCTAAAGAGATGGGAGAGGTCTGTCTGTCCTAAAGAGATGGGAGAGGTCTGTCTGTCCTAAAGAGATGGGAGAGGTCTGTCTGTCCTAAAGAGATGGGAGAGGTCTGTCTGTCCTAAAGAGATGGGAGAGGTCTGTCTATCATAAAGAGATGGGAGAGGTCTATCCTAAAGAGATGGGAGAGGTCTGTCTGTCCTAAAGAGATGGGAGAGGTCTGTCTATCCTAAAGAGATGGGAGAGGTCTGTCATAAAGAGATGGGAGAGGTCTGTCTGTCCTAAAGAGATGGGAGAGGTCTGTCCGTCCTAAAGAGATGGGAGAGGTCTGTCCTAAAGAGATGGGAGAGGTCTGTCTGTCATAAAGAGATGGGAGAGGTCTGTCTGTCCTAAAGAGATGGGAGAGGTCTGTCCGTCCTAAAGCGATGGGAGAGGTCTGTCTGTCCTAAGGAGATGGGAGAGGTCTGTCCTAAAGAGATGGGAGAGGTCTGTCCTAAAGAGATGGGAGAGGTCTATCCTAAAGAGATGGGAGAGGTCTGTCTGTCCTAAAGAGATGGGAGAGGTCTGTCCGTCCTAAAGCGATGGGAGAGGTCTATCTGTCCTAAAGAGATGGGAGAGGTCTGTCTGTCCTAAAGAGATGGGAGAGGTCTGTCTGTCCTAAAGAGATGGGAGAGGTCTGTCTGTCCTAAAGAGATGGGAGAGGTCTGTCTGTCCTAAAGAGATGGGAGAGGTCTGTCCGTCCTAAAGCGATGGGAGAGGTCTATCTGTCCTAAAGAGATGGGAGAGGTCTGTCTGTCCTAAAGAGATGGGAGAGGCCTGTCTGTCCTAAAGAGATGGGAGAGGTCTGTCTGTCCTAAAGAGATGGGAGAGTTCTGTCTGTCCTAAAGAGATGGGAGAGGTCTGTCTGTCCTAAAGAGATGGGAGAGGTCTGTCTGTCCTAAAGAGATGGGAGAGGTCTGTCTGTCCTAAAGAGATGCTCTGCTTTTTAACATCACATGCAGCCAAGCTACTCCTGCAAGCTCTGGGTTTGTTCATCTTGACTATTGCCCAGTTGTATGCTCAGGTGTGGCAAAAAAAGGACCTAGCAAAGATGCAGCACGTTTGACACAGATGACAAATGTCAATAACATACATGTCAGTCTCTCAGGGTTCAGATTGGAGGAGAGATTGATTGCATCACTGCTGGTCTTTGTAAGAAGTGTCGGCATGCTGAAAGTACCATCCAGTTAAAACACAACTCAAAAGCCCGTACATTCCCCCCACACATGACCAGCAACCAGGGGTCTCTTTAACAGTCCCCAAGTCCAATACAGAGGCTGGGAGATGCACGGTACTGTCTAGAGCAATGAAAGGACTAGATAGAATTCTCTTCCACCTCAGGTAACTCAGGTAGTCAATAAAATCAGACGTTGGGTTTTTTTTATGGATAAAACAACACCTCAAGGAACAATGAAGAGACACACACACACTCTAACACACACACACACACACACACACACACACACACACACTCTCTAACACACACACACACACACACTCTCTAACACACACACATTCTAACACACACTGTAACACACACACACACACACTCTCTAACACACACACTCTAACACACACTATAACACTCACACACTAACACACACACACACACGCTATAACACACACACACTCTAACACACACACACTCTCTAACACACACACACACTATAACACTCACACACTCTAACACACACTCTAACACACACACACACTCTAACACACACTCTAACACACACACACACACTCTAACACACACTCTAACACACACACACACACTCTAACACACACTCACAATCTAAAACACACACTAACACACACACACTCTAACACACACTCACACTCTAACACACACACTAACACACACACACTCTAACACACACACACTCTAACACACACACACACACTCTAACACACACACACACACACACTCTAACACACACACTAACACACACACCAACACACACACTAACACACACACACACTCTAACACACACACACTCTAACACACACACACACACACACACACTAACACACGCACTAACACACACACACTCTAACACACACACACACTCTAACACATACACACACACTCTAACACACACACACACACTCTAACACACACACACTCTAACACACACACACTCTAACACACACACTAACACACACACTAACACACACACACACACACACACACACTCTCTAACACACACACACTCTAACACACACACTCTAACACACACTCACACTCTAACACACACATACACACACACACTAACACAAACACACACACTCTAACACACACACTAACTCTCATTATTCTTGAACGATTTGAGATAATAATGATTAATGTCTTTATTTTCTTTTTTAAAACTATTGTTGGAGTTGTTGTTGTTGGAGTTATTTCATTAGTGATGTGTTTTGTTTTTGGTCATGTTCTATGTTCTATCTGGATCCCAGGAAGAGTAGCTTCTGCTTCCTCAACAGCCATTGAGGATCACAATAGAAATCTATCGAACACATTGGGAGGCACTACTAACTTAATTAACTTCAGCACTGCAGCAATTAGGATTACACTCAATTTGAAGATCCGATCCGAGTCCCCAAAGGCACCTCGTTTCCTACATAGTGCACAACTCTTTTTTTTCTTCTTTTTTTTAAGCCCTATGTCGTTGCGCTATATAACGAGTAGGATGCCATTTGGGACGCACGCCAAAGCTTAAGGAGAAGGTCATTAACTAGGACTCTCTGAGTGAGTATTTAATAAGTACAACCTCTAGAGTTCCTCTTAGGAAGAATTGATTATGGTTTAGCTGAAATGTTGTCTGCCAAGCACATTCAGCTTGAGCCTGAATCAAGCCTGACCAGAGCCAAATCTGAAAAAAAATACCATTTCCTTCAGAGAGAGTTGGGCTGTGTCCGAAATGACGCAGGGTACCAGTTTGTATCAGAGAGGGCTAGACTGGATGGAGCTCCTGCCTTAATGTTTATGATTAGGTTAATGTGTTTGATAAGATGAGGGAGTTAGGGTGTTGGAGAGAGAGAGGAGGGAGAGCTGAGGGAGAGCTGGAGGAAGAGAGATAGCGAGGAGGGAGAGATGTGAGGGAGAGAGAGAGCGAGCGAGGTGGGAGAGATGTGAGGGAGAGAGAGAGCGAGCGAGGAGGGAGAGATGTGAGGGAGAGAGAGAGCGAGCGAGGAGGGAGAGATGTGAGGGAGAGAGAGAGCGAGGAGGGAGAGATGTGAGGGAGAGAGAGAGCGAGGTGGGAGAGATGTGAGGGGGAGGGAGAGATGAAGAGGGAAAGAGAGAGAGATTGAGGAAGAGAGGGAGAGATGAAGAGGGAGAGAGATGAAGGAAGAGAAAGGGAAAATTGGAGAGAGAGAGAGAGAGAGAGAGAGAGAGAGAAATTAGTGTGTTGGACGTTGTCCCCTGGCTCTCTGCTTCCACAGGGGCCTCAGGCAAACAGCAGCACATTAAGGGCAGCCACCGGAGAGAAAGAGATGGTGGGAGATGGAAGGATGTAGAGGATGAAGGGCGGAGGGTAAGCAATGTTCTAACAGCATCCTCACAGAACCATACAGTGAAGTCTCCCGAGAGAGAGGAAGAGGAAGAGACAGCGAGGAGAGATGTCTCCGTGGAACAGAACAGACTGCAGAACAGAGTCCTGGCTTGGCACACACATCCACATTGTGTGTGCGTGCAGAGCGCAGCATTTTTCACTGTATTTTATGTTAGTGTTAGGGAGAGAATGGTGCTAAACAGGCTATTTTATGTTAGTGTTACCTGGGTATGTACATAGTCAATGGTAGGCTTCGAGGGGATTCCTACGGTAGGAACACCTATAGCTCATCTCTTGGCAGTAGTACTGTGGACTACTTTGTCACTGACTTCAACCCAAAGTCTCTCAGAGCGTTCACAGTCAGCCCACTGACACCTCTATCAGATCACAGCAAAATCACAATCTACTTGAACAGAGCAATACTCAATCATGAGGCATCAAAGCCAAATTAACTGAATAATATTAAGAAATGCTATAGATGGAAGGAAAGTAGTGTGGAAATCTACCAAAAAACAATTAGGCAACAACAAATTCAATCCCTTTTAGACAATTTCCTGGACAAAAGGTTTCACTGTAAAGCCTTTCCTTTTTATAGGCCACCAGTCAGTATGTAAATATTATGTGTGAAATGCTTGATAGTGTACGTGATGTAAACAGAGAGGTCTACTTTCCTGGGGACCTGAATATTGACTGGTTTTCATCAAGCTGAAGCTTCTTACAGTAACCAGTGTCTGTAATCTGGTTCAGGTTATTCATCAACCTACCAGGATGTTTACAAACACTACAGGAACAAGATCATCCACATGTATCGATCACATTTGTACTAATACTGTAGAACCTTGTTCTAAAGCTGTATCCGTACCCATTGGATGCAGTGATCACAATATTGTGGCTATATCCAGGAAAGACAAAGTTCCAACAGCTGGGACTAAAATAGTGTGTATAAGATGTTTTATTTTTTTTATTTCACCTTTATTTAACCAGGTAGACCAGTTGAGAACAAGTTCTCATTTACAACTGCGACCTGGCCAAGACAAAGCAAAGCAGTTCGACACATACATCAACACAGAGTTACACATGGAATAAACAAAATATATAGTCAATAATAGAGTAGAAAGATCTGTATATAGCATGTGCAAATGAGGTAGGATAAGAGAGGTAAGGCAATAAATAGGCCATGGTGGCGAAGTAATTACAATATAGCAATTAAACACTGGAATGGTAGAATGTGCAGAAGATGAATGTGCAAGTACAGATACTGGGGTGCGAAGGAGCAAGATAAATAAATAAATACAGTATGGGGATGAGGTAGGTAGATTGGATGGGCTGATTACAGATGGGCTATGTACAGGTGCAGTGATCTGTGAGCTGCTGTGACAGCTGGTGCTTAAAGCTGGTCAGGGAGGTAAGAGTCTCCAACTTCAGTGATTTTTGCAGTTCGTTCCAGTCATTTGCAGCAGAGAACTGGAAGGAAAGACGACCAAAGGAGGAATTGGCTTTGGGGTGACCAGTGAGATATACCTGTGTGTGCTACGGGTGGGTGCTGCTATGGTGACCAGTGAGCTAAGATAAGGCAGGGCTTTACCTAGCAGAGACTTATAGATGACCTGGAGCCAGTGGGTTTGGCGACGAATATGAAGCGAGGGCCAGCCAACGAGAGCATACAGATCGCAGTGGTGGGTAGTATATGGGGTTTTGGTGACAAAATGGATGGCACTGTGATAGACTGCATCCAATTTGCTGAGTAGAGTGTTGGAGGCTATTTTGTAAATGACATCGCCGAAGTCGAGGATCGGTAGGAGGGTCAGTTTTACGAGGGTATGTTTGGCAGCATGAGTGAAGGATGCTTTGTTGCGAAATAGGAAGCCGATTCTAGATTTCATTTTGGATTGGAGATGTTTAATGTGAGTCTGGAAGGAGAGTTTACAGTCTAACCAGACACCTAGGTATTTGTAGTTGTCCACATATTCTAAGTCAGAACCGTCCAGAGTAGTGATGCAGGACAGGCGGGCAGGTGCAGGCAGCGATCGGTTGAAGAGCATGCATTTAGTTTTACTTGTTTTTAAGAGCAGTTGGAGGCCACGGAAGGAGAGTTGTATGGCATTGAAGCTCGTCTGGAGGTTAGTTAACACAGTGTCCAAAGAAGGGCCAGAAGTATACAGAATGGTGTCGTCTGCGTAATGTTGGATTATAGAATCACCAGCAGCAAGAGCGACATCATTGATGTATACAGAGAAGAGGGTCGGCCCGAGAATTGAACCCTGTGGCACCCCCATAGAGACTGTCAGAGGTCCGGACAACAGGCCCTCCGATTTGACACACTGAACTCTATCAGAGAAGTAGTTGGTGAACCAAGCGACGCAATCATTTGAGAAACCAAGGCAGTTGAGTCTGCCAATAAGAATGTGGTTATTGACAGAGTCGAAAGCCTTAGCCAGGTCGATGAATACGGCTGCACAGTAATGTCTCTTATCGATGGTGGTTATGATATTGTTTAGGACCTTGAGCGTGGCTGAGGTGCACCCATGACCAGCTTTGAAACCAGATTGCATAGCGGAGAAGGTACGGTGGGATTCGAAATGGTCGGTAATCTGTTCGTTAACTTGGTTTTCGAAGACCTTAGAAAGGCAGGGTAGAATAGATGTAGGTCTGTAGCAGTTTGGGTCTAGAGTGTCCCCTCCTTTGAAGAGGTTCAACATAGCCCGGTTGATTTGTAGGGGTCCAGATTTTGCAGCTCTTTCAGAACATCAGCTATCTGGATTTGGGTGAAGGAGAAGTGGGGGAGGCTTGGGCGAGTTGCTGTGGGGGGTGGAGGGCTGTTTATCGGTGTAGGGGTAGCCAGGTGGAAAGCAAAATATTTTTCTGTGACTCTTGTGGATGATGTTAAAAATGTTTGTTGGTCTGATGTGATTAATGAGGAGCATCCAGATGCTGCACTTGATTAATTTATGAAAATGCTTCTTCCAATTATTGATGAACATGCACCTGTTAAGAAACTGACTGTTAGAACTGTTAAGGCTCCATGGATTGATGAGGAATTTAAAAACTGTATGGTTGAAAGAGATGGGGATAAAGGAGTGGCTAATAAGTCTGGCTGCACATCTGACTGGCTGACTTACTGCAAATTGAGAAATGATGTGACTAAACTCAACAAAAAGAAAAATTTACTTTATTATGAAGCCAAGATCAATGATATAAAGAATGATGGAAAAAAACGTTGGAGTACTTTAAATGAAATGATGGTCAGAAAGACAAATTCAACTCCATCTTTCATCGAATCAGATGGCTTATTCATCACAAAACCATTTGATGTTGCCAATTATTTTAATGATTATTTCATTGGCAAAGTGGACAAACTTAGGCAGGAAATGCCAACAACGAACAGTGAGCCATTATATTCATACATAAAAAAAACAAATAATGAAAGAAAAGCATTGCAACTTAGAATTTTGTAAAGTTAGTTTGGAAGAGGTGGAAAAATTATTGTTAACGATCAATAATGACAAACCTCCTGGCATTGACAACTTAGATGGAAAGTTGCTGAGGATGGTAGCTGACTCTATAGCCACTCCTATCTGTCATATCTTTAATCTGAGCCTAGAGGAAAGTCTTTGTCCTCAGGCCTGGAGGGAAGACAAAGTCATTCCGCTACGCAAGAGTGGTAAAGTGGCCTTTACTGGTTCTAACAGCAGACCTATCAGCCTGCTGCCAGCTCTTAGCAACCTGTTGGAAAAAATTGTGTTTCGCCAAATACAATGCTATTTCTCTGTAAACAAATTAACAACAGACTTTCAGCATGCTTATAGAGAAGGGCACTCAACATGTACTGCACGGACACAAATGACTGATGATTGGTTGAAAGAAATTGATAATAAGGAGATTGTGGGAGCTGTACTGTTAGATTTCAGTGCAGCCTTTGATATTATTGACCTTAACCTGTTGTTGAGAAAACATATGTGTTATGGCGTTTCAACCTCTGCTATATCGTGGATTCAGAGCTATCTATCTAATAGAACTCAGAGGGTTTTCTTTAATGGAAGCTTCTCTAATGTCAAACATGTAAAGTGTGGTGTTGTTTTTGTATTTCTGTGTGTGGCTCCCAATCAGGCACAGCGGAAGTTCATTGTTGTTGATTGGGAGTCACACATAAGGAGCATGTTTTTCCTTTGGGTTTTGTGGGTAATGGTTTTCTGTTTAGTGTGTTCCTAACAGAACTGTTTGCTGTCGTCTTTTGTTTATTTTTGTAGTGTTCTCTTTTTCATTAAAACACTAATGATGAACACATCCTCCGCTGTGTATTGGTCCACCTTTTCCGACGATGACTTCTCTGTTTCATCTGATGACGAAGACAGCCCTTACAGGTGTACCGCAGGGCAGCTCTCTAGGCCCTCTACTCTTTTCTATTTTTACCAATGACCTGCCACTGGCATTAAACAAAGCATGTGTGTCCATGTATGCTGATGATTCAACCATATACGCATCAGCAACCACAGCTAATGAAGTCACTGAAACCCTTAACAAAGAGTTGCAGTCTGTTTTGGAATGGGTGGCCAGTAATAAACTGGTCCTGAACATCTCTAAAACTAAGAGCATTGTATTTGGTACAAATCATTCCTTAAGTTCTAGACCTCAGCTGAATCTGGTAATGAATGGTGTGGCTGTTGAATAAGTTCAGACTAAATGACTTGGCGTTACCTTAGATTGTAAACTGTCATGGTCAAAACATATAGATTCAATGGTTGTTAAGATGGGGAGAGGTCTGTCCGTAACTCCAAAAAGCAAGTTCTGCAGGCTCCAGTTTTGTCTGATCTTGATTATTGTCAAGTCGTGTGGTCCAGTGCTGCAAGGAAAGACCTAGTTAAGCTGCAGCTGGCCCAGAACAGAGCGGCACGTTTTGCTCTTCATGGTATTCTGAGGGTTGATATAATTACTATGCATGCCAGTCTCTCTTGGCTAAGAGTTGAGGAGAGACTGACTGCATCACTTCTTTTTATAAGAAACATTAATGTGTTGAAACTCACAAATTGTTTGCATAGTCAACTTACACACAGCTCTGACACACACATTTACCCCACCAGACATGCCACCAGGGGTCTTTTCACAGTCCCCAAATCCAGAACAAATTCAAGAAAACGTACACTATTATATAGAGCCCTTATTGCATGGAACTTCCTTCCATCTCATATTGCTCAATAAACAGCAAACCTGGTTTCACAAAACAGATAAAGCAACACCTCACGGCACAATGCCTCTCTCCTATTGGACCTAGATAGTTTGTGTGTATGCATTAATATGTAGGATCTGTGTGCCTTTTTAAAAATGTATGTAGTTCTGTCCTTGAGCTGTTCTTGTCTAATGATGTTCTGTATTATGTCATTCTGTATTATGTTTCACGTTTTGTGTGGAACCCCAGGAAGAGTAGCTGCTGCTTTTGCAACAGCTAATGGGGATCCTAATAAAATAGCAAATACCAATAGTGATGGTGTAAACTTGGCAGTGGAAAACCTAAACAGTATATTTGACCTCTCAGCTTCCCTATCAAATCTAAAAGTTTCAAGCAGACAATCTAAGAAAATTAAGAACAAAGACAAATGGTTTGATGAAGAATGCAAAAACCTAAGAATGTCACAGCCTGATCAGTCTCACCTGTCCTCGTTATTGTCTCCACCCCTCCAGGTGTCACCTGTTTTCCCCAGTGTATTTATCCCTGTGTTTCCTGTCTCTCTGTGCCAGTTCGTCTTGTATGTTTCCAAATCAACCAGTGGTTTTCCCGTTCTCCTGCTTTTTGCATTCTCCTTTTTCTAGTCCTCCCGGTTTTGACCCTTGCCTGTTTCTGGACTTTGTACCCGTCTGCCTGACCATTCTGCCTGCCTTGACCACGAGCCTGTCTGCCACTCTGTACCTCCTGGACTCTGATCTGGTTTTGACCTTTTTGCCTGTCCACGACCATTCTCTTGCCTACCCCTTTGGATTATTAAACATTCTAAGACTCCAACCATCTGCCTCCTGTGTCTGCATCTGGGTCTCGCCTTGTGCCTTGATAAAGAATGAAATTGAGAAACAACCAAAAACATAGATACCCAGAAAACCTGAACCTACACCTTCACAATGGTGAATCACTAAAACAATGCAGAAATACACAATACACAAGTATACAAATCACATAAATGGTTATGGGCTTAAGAAAAGAAGACATCTGTACCATGTCAGATATAGAGTTTAAATGTGTTACATTTGGAGTTTACATCCCAATTTTAAACTTTATGTACATCACAGAAGACTGAAATATAACAAAACCGTTTCACATAGAAACACCAGATTTTCGGTAATAAATGAATGTTTATTAATTATGAAACAATGAAAAAGATGAATAACGTTCCACCCATGAGACCACTAGAGGGCGCTTTGGTCATGCCACTGCAGGAAAGGCTACACCACTTTAATAATTTAGTGTGGTGGATAAGTCTATAAACTCTCTGCTGTGTTTGAAAGTCTATATCTTGGTCCGGTATACATTTCCATTGAAAGTACATTTTAGTCTAGGTGTCACAGGCCGGCTCATAGCCTGTGGCAAAAATGAGGGGACATGAACAACAGGTATAGGTCTAAGACTAGGAGATTCTATCACTTGTGTCAACATGAATACTTTATGTTGTAAATCAAGAGGAAGACACCATTGTATGTGTATGATACTGTGTTTCTCTGTGAGGTGTGTCTTTGTGTTATTATTAAACACCGATGTCTCCTTTTATATTGTATCGACTGTACTGTACACTGACTAATGGTGATGCCACACTGCTTCCCTTCCTCTGCCTGGATGGCTTCGTGTCCCATGTATGTAGCGCTTTAAGTCTCCCATTTCTTAAGAGTGTTCTGTGGTCACTCACCATGATGCAATATGATTTCTCTCT
>NW_021822764.1:157036-187943 GCF_901001165.1 Salmo trutta | reverse complement strand
GCTCCTCCTCCCTGGGCAGCGGCGGCGGTAACCACGGTAACGGCGGTGCGGGAGGGGAGACTGCGTCTCGACGTGTCTCCAGCAGCGTGAAGAGAGGGGTGCTGTCCCTCATCGACACCCTCAAACAGAAGGGACCGCTGCCCACGGCCACTGACCCACCGGAGTAACCACGGAAACTAAACTGACTACGACCCGCACACCCCGGTAACTATGGCAACGAACAACGCTGCACCTCGGTAACCGTGGAAATCACTGCTCTAGCCCAGTTGAACTATGGCAACAAAACGTAGGACCCCCCCATCACCTCAACACAAAGAGAGAGAGACAGAGAGACAGAGAGAGAGAGAGGAGAGAGAGAGAGAGAGAGACAGAGAGACAGAGAGAGAGAGAGAGATGGGTGGGGAGAGAGAGAGAGAGAGAGGAGAGAGAGAGGGGGAGAGAGAGACAGACGGACGGACGGACGGACGGACGGACGGACAGGAAAATAATCAGGTTGGAGTGACTTCTACCCTCTGAACTGGTGACCCTCCCTGTCTGTACCTGTACCTCCAGCATGACCTGGGACACCTGTAGACACACCTGTATTGGGGCAGAGAGTTGGGCCAATAACCAAAATGTTGCTGGTTTGAATCCCTGAGACGACTAGGTGAAAAATCTGTCTATGTGCCCTTGAGCAAGGCATTTAATTACTCCTCTAAGTCGCTCTGGACAAGAGCATCTGCTAAATGACTACACCTGTTCATATCTACACCTGTATACACCTGTTCATATCTACACCTGTTCATATCTACACCTGTATACACCTGTTCATATCTACACCTGTTCATATCTACACCTGTTCATATCTACACCTGTATACACCTGTTCATATCTACACCTGTATACACCTGTTCATATCTACACCTGTTCATATCTACACCTGTATACACCTGTTCATATCTACACCTGTATACACCTGTTCATATCTACACCTGTTCATATCTACACCTGTATACACCTGTTCATATCTACACCTGTTCATATCTACACCTGTATACACCTGTTCATATCTACACCTGTTCATATCTACACCTGTATACACCTGTTCATATCTACACCTGTATACACCTGTTCATATCTACACCTGTATACACCTGTTCATATCTACACCTGTTCATATCTACACCTGTATACACCTGTTCATACAGTGTGCATGAAGCCTTTGATATGAAATATGGAAGTCCAGAACATTCAACTCCACCGCCGGTTTCCCTGTTGAGTTCAACTCATCTCTATCTACCGTAATCTACTAGTCTGGTCTAAACCACTTAGTGACCTTTCACCCAGAACAAGTTGTCTTGTCACTTCCTGTTTTCCTGTATCTACAGAATGCTGTGGCTGTGGAAGGAGGGATGAATGAGGAGAGGAGAAGAGAGGAGAGGAGAGGAAAGAAGAGGAGAGGAGAGGAGAGGAGAGGGGATGAGAGGAGAGGAGAGGAGAGGAGAGGGGATGAGAGGAGAGGAGAGGAGAGGAGAGGGGATGAGAGGAGAGGAGAGGAGAGGGGATGAGAGGAGAGGAGAGGAGAGGAGAGGGGATGAGAGGAGAGGAGAGTGTTTTTATACTTTCAAATATTTCCGTTGCCTTTCTTCCTGACTCTAAGGCCTTTTCTGGTTTGGGGGGGAAAAACCCTTCCTGTTTTAGTAGTCAAACAGAAGACCGTCCTCCGTAGCCTCCTTAGCGTCCTTTTGGCGAGGGATCACAAGTCTATCCTACCACAGAGGACAGTCCTCCATAGCCTCCTTAGCCTCCTTTTGGCGAGGGATCCCAAGTCTATCCTACCACAGAAGACCGTCCTCCATAGCCTCCTTAGCGTCCTTTTGGCGAGGGATCACAAGTCTATCCTACCACAGAAGACAGTCCTCCATAGCCTCCTTAGCCTCCTTTTGGCGAGGGATCCCAAGTCTATCCTACCACAGAAGACCGTCCTCCGTAGCCTCCTTAGCCTCCTTTTGGCGAGGGATCACAAGTCTATCCTACCACAGAAGACAGTCCTCCATAGCCTCCTTAGCCTCCTTTTGGCGAGGGATCCCAAGTCTATCCTACCACAGAAGACCGTCCTCCGTAGCCTCCTTAGCCTCCTTTTGGCGAGGGATCACAAGTCTATCCTACCACAGAAGACAGTCCTCCATAGCCTCCTTAGCCTCCTTTTGGCGAGGGATCCCAAGTCTATCCTACCACAGAAGACCGTCCTCCGTAGCCTCCTTAGCCTCCTTTTGGCGAGGGATCCCAAGTCTATCCTACCACAGAAGACAGTCCTCCATAGCCTCCTTAGCCTCCTTTTGGCGAGGAATCCCAAATCTATCCTACCACAGAAGACAGTCCTCCATAGCCTCTCTCTGAACGGCACACAGACACAATCCATGTCTCAAAGCTTAACAATCCTTCTTCATCCTGTTTCCTCTCCCTTTCAACTAGACTTATTGAAGTGGATTTAACAGGTGGACATCAGTAAGGGATCGTAGCTTTCACCTGGATTCACCTGGTCAGACTGTTTAATGGAAAGAGCAGGTGTTCCTAATGTTTTGTCCACTCAGTGCAAATATATATATATATATATATGTATTTATCAGCAATCTGTTCGTTTATATTGTCTATTGTTGTTTATTTGTTTGTGTCCCAAATGGCACCTTATTTCCCATAGGGCTCTTGTTCATAGTAGTGCATTATATAGGGAATAGGGCTCTTGTTCAAAGTAGTGCACTATATAGGGAATAGGGCTCTTGTTCAAAGTAGTGCACTATATAGGGGATAGGGCTCTTGTTCATAGTAGTGCATTATATAGGGAATAGGGCTCTTGTTCATAGTAGTGCACTATATAGGGGATAGGGCTCTGGTCTATAGTAGTGCACTATATAGGGGATAGGGCTCTTGTTCATAGTAGTGCACTATATAGGGAATAGGGCTCCAAAGCAGTGCACTATATAGTGAATAGGGGGTCATTTGGGACTCATTAAATGTATTTCTTGATGAAAGGCCTTGAGAACAGTTCTCTCTTGAATATTTCACAATTATCAATATTAACAGGCAAGTATGGTGGGAAGGTAGACCAATCAAGAAAGGGCGACATCACGCAGCCTTGAACGCCCCCCTGGACAGAAAGGTTTTTAAACGGACTGTGACATCACGCAGCCTTGAACGCCCCCCGTGGACAGAAAGGTTTTTAAACGGACTGCGACATCACGCAGCCTTGAACGCCCCCCGTGGACAGAAAGGTTTTTAAACGGACTGCGACATCACGTAGCCTTGAACGCCCCCCCGTGGACAGAAAGGTTTCTAAACGGACTGCGACATCACGCAGCCTTGAACGCCCCCCCGTGGACAGAAAGGTTTTTAAACGGACTGCGACATCACGCAGCCTTGAACGCCCCCCCCCCCTGGACAGAAAGGTTTTTAAACGGACTGCGACATCACGCAGCCTTGAACGCCCCCCCGTGGACAGAAAGGTTTTTAAACGGACTGCGACATCACGCAGCCTTGAACGCCCCCGTGGACAGAAAGGTTTTTAAACGGACTGCGACATCACGCAGCCTTGAACGCCCCCCTTGGACAGAAAGGTTTTTAAACGGACTGCGACATCACGCAGCCTTGAACGCCCCCCGTGGACAGAAAGGTTTCTAAACGGACTGCGACATCACCCAGCCTTGAACGCCCCCCCCTGGACAGAAAGGTTTTTAAACGGACTGCGACATCATGTAGCCTTGAACGCCCCCCGTGGACAGAAAGGTTTTTAAACGGACTGCGACATCACGCAGCCTTGAACGCCCCCCCCGTGGACAGAAAGGTTTTTAAACGGACTGCGACATCACGCAGCCTTGAACGCCCCCCGTGGACAGAAAGGTTTTTAAACGGACTGCGACATCACACAGCCTTGAACGCCCCCCGTGGACAGAAAGGTTTTTAAACGGACTGCGACATCACGCAGCCTTGAACGCCCCCCCTGGACAGAAAGGTTTTTAAACGGACTGCGACATCACGCAGCCTTGAACGCCCCCCGTGGACAGAAAGGTTTTTAAACGGACTGCGACATCACGCAGCCTTGAACGCCCCCCCCGTGGACAGAAAGGTTTTTAAACGGACTGCGACATCACGCAGCCTTGAACGCCCCCCCCCCGTGGACAGAAAGGTTTTTAAACGGACTGCGACATCACGCAGCCTTGAACGCCCCCCGTGGACAGAAAGGTTTTTAAACGGACTGCGACGTCACGCAGCCTTGAGTGCCCCCCACGTGGACAGAAAGGTTTTTAAACGGACTGCGACATCACGCAGCCTTGAACGCCCCCCGTGGACAGAAAGGTTTTTAAACGGACTGCGACATCACGCAGCCTTGAACGCCCCCCCCGTGGACAGAAAGGTTTTTAAACGGACTGCGACGTCACGCAGCCTTGAACGCCCCCCCCCCGTGGACAGAAAGGTTTTTAAACGGACTGCGACATCACGCAGCCTTGAACGCCCCCCGTGGACAGAAAGGTTTTTAAACGGACTGCGACGTCACGCAGCCTTGAGTGCCCCCCACGTGGACAGAAAGGTTTTTAAACGGACTGCGACATCACGCAGCCTTGAACGCCCCCCCCGTGGACAGAAAGGTTTTTAAACGGACTGCGACGTCACGCAGCCTTGAACGCCCCCCCCCCCCCCGTGGACAGAAAGGTTTTTAAACGGACTGCGACATCACGCAGCCTTGAACGCCCCCCCCCGTGGACAGAAAGGTTTTTAAACGGACTGCGACATCACGCAGCCTTGAACGCCCCCCGTGGACAGAAAGGTTTTTAAACGGACTGCGACATCACGCAGCCTTGAACGCCCCCCGTGGACAGAAAGGTTTTTAAACGGACTGCGACATCACGATGAGGATATTTTATAACAGTATATTATATTATATATTATTATATTTGCGTTTTATATTGTCACTCCTCACTCACAGTTATAGCACCTTGTCTGCTTCCCAAACTGCGCCCTATTCCCTACGTAGTACAGAGCTTTGAGTACGCCCCCCTATAGACCCTGGTCAAACTGCGCCCTATTCCCTACGTAGTACAGTACTTTGAGTACGCCCCCTATAGACCCTGGTCAAACTGCACCCTATTCCCTACGTAGTACAGAGCTTTGAGTACGCCCCCCTATAGACCCTGGTCAAACTGCACCCTATTCCCTACGTAGTACAGAGCTTTGAGTACGCCTCCTATAGACCCTGGTCAAACTGCACCCTATTCCCTACGTAGTACAGTACTTTGAGTACGCCCCCTATAGACCCTGATAGTGCATCCTATAGGGAATAGGGTTCCATTTAGAACACAGGCCATGTCTGAGACAGACACAAAAGCTTTATAACAGTTAGAACAGTAATAACATGTTATAAAACAAGACAACGGCTTGAGAACAGTTATAACATGTAATGTGTTTTATAACGACACAGGCTTGAGAACAGTTATAACATATTATATGGTTTATAACAAGACAAAGGCTTGAGAACAGTTATAACATATTATATGGTTTATAACAAGACAAAGGCTTGAGAACAGTTATAACATATTATATGGTTTATAACAAGACAAGGGCTTGAGAACAGTTATAACATATTATATGGTTTATAACAAGACAAGGGCTTGAGAACAGTTATAACATGTCATATGTTTTGTAACAAGACACAGGGTTGAGAACAGTTATAACATGTCATATGGTTTATAACAAGACACAGGCTTGAGAACAATTATAACATATTATATGGTTTATAACAAGACAAAGGCTTGAGAACAGTTATAACATGTCATATGGTTTATAACAAGACACAGGCTTGAGAACAATTATAACATATTATATGGTTTATAACAAGACAAAGGCTTGAGAACAGTTATAACATATTATATGGTTTATAACAAGACAAGGGCTTGAGAACAGTTATAACATGTTATGTTATAGAACAAGACACGGGCTGGAGAACAGTTATAACATGTTATAGAACAAGACAAGGGCTTTAGCCTCCATGTGTTGCCTTCCGTTTGCTCCTCACTGGTTTATCACTATATCAGTTTAACCTGTATGAACCTGTATGAATAAACGACTTATTAAAAACAGGCCTCAGACTCCTGTGGTCGCTGTGTGTGTGTGTGTGTGTGTGTGTGTGTGTTTTGACTACTTCACAACTCTTTGCCTTTCTCTGTGTTGGAGAAAGGGAGCGAGGAGGAGGAGAGATTTGATGGGGTTGGAGGGTGATACGAGAAGGGGGAGGAGAGGGGGGAGGAGAAGGGGGAGGGAGAGAACTTCTACTGTTACTCCCCAGGGAGGTGAGGCTGGGGGAGGAGAGGGGAGGAGGGAGGAGAGGGGAGAGGGAGAGGGGGGAGAGGAGGGGGGAGGAGAGGGGGGAGGTGAGGCTGGGGGAGGAGAGGGGGGAGGAGAAGGGGGAGGGAGAGAACTTCTACTGTTACTCCCCAGGGAGGTGAGGCTGGGGGAGGAGAGGAGGGAGGAGAGGGGAGAGGGAGAGGGGGGAGGAGAGGAGGGAGGAGAGGAGGGGGAGGAGAGGGGGGAGGTGAGGCTGGGGGAGGAGAGGGGGGAGGAGAAGGGGGAGGAGAGAGGGGAGGGAGAGAACTTCTACTGTTACTCCCCAGGGAGGTGAGGCTGGGGGAGGATTAATTAGTTCTAGTTCAGTTTTAACTCTATTAGTTCTAGTTCAGTTTTAACTCTATTAGTTCTAACAGTTTTAACTCTATTAGTTCTAGTTCAGTTTTAACTCTATTAGTTCTAGTTCAGTTTTAATTCTATTAGTTCTAGTTCAGTTTTAACTCTATTAGTTCTAGTTCAGTTTTAACTCTATTAGTTCTAGTTCAGTTTTAACTCTATTAGTTCTAGTTCAGTTTTAACTCTATTAGTTCTAGTTCTAACAGTTTTAACTCTATTAGTTCTAGTTCAGTATTAACTCTATTAGTTCTAGTTCAGTTTTAACTCTATTAGTTCTAGTTCTAACAGTTTTAACTCTATTAGTTCTAGTTCTAGTTCAGTTTTAACTCTATTAGTTCTAGTTCAGTTTTAACTCTATTAGTTCTAGTTCAGTTTTAACTCTATTAGTTCTAGTTCAGTTTTAACTCTATTAGTTCTAGTTCAGTATTAACTCTATTAGTTCTAACAGTTTTAACTCTATTAGTTCTAACAGTTTTAACTCTATTAGTTCTAGTTCAGTTTTAACTCTATTAGTTCTAGTTCAGTATTAACTCTATTAGTTCTAGTTCAGTTTTAACTCTATTAGTTCTAGTTCAGTTTTAACTCTATTAGTTCTAGTTCAGTTTTAACTCTATTAGTTCTAACAGTTTTAACTCTATTAGTTCTAGTTCAGTATTAACTCTATTAGTTCTAACAGTTTTAACTCTATTAGTTCTAGTTCAGTTTTAACTCTATTAGTTCTACCAGTTTTAACTCTATTAGTTCTAGTTCTAACAGTTTTAACTCTATTTGTTCTAGTTCAGTATTAACTCTATTAGTTGTAGATCAGTTTTAACTCTATTAGTTCTAACAGTTTTAACTCTATTAGTTCTAGTTCAGTTTTAACTCTATTAGTTCTAGTTCTAACAGTTTTAACTCTATTAGTTCTAGTTCAGTATTAACTCTATTAGTTCTAGTTCAGTTTTAACTCTATTAGTTCTAGTTCTAACAGTTTTAACTCTATTAGTTCTAGTTCAGTTTTAACTCTATTAGTTCTAGTTCTAACAGTTTTAACTCTATTAGTTGTAGTTCAGTTTTAACTCTATTAGTTCTAACAGTTTTAACTCTATTAGTTCTAGTTCAGTTTTAACTCTATTAGTTCTAGTTCTAACAGTTTTAACTCTATTAGTTCTAACAGTTTTAACTCTATTAGTTCTAACATTTTTAACTCTATTAGTTCTAGTTCAGTTTTAACTCTATTAGTTCTAGTTCAGTTTTAACTCTATTAGTTCTAGTTCTAACAGTTTTAACTCTATTAGTTCTAGTTCAGTATTAACTCTATTAGTTCTAGTTCAGTTTTAACTCTATTAGTTCTAGTTCTAACAGTTTTAACTCTATTAGTTCTAGTTCAGTTTTAACTCTATTAGTTCTAGTTCTACCAGTTTTAACTCTATTAGTTCTAGTTCTAACAGTTTTAACTCTATTAGTTCTAGTTCAGTTTTAACTCTATTAGTTCTAGTTCAGTTTTAACTCTATTAGTTCTAGTTCAGTTTTAACTCTATTAGTTCTAGTTCAGTATTAACTCTATTAGTTCTAGTTCAGTATTAACTCTATTAGTTCTAGTTCAGTATTAACTCTATTAGTTCTAGTTCAGTTTTAACTCTATTAGTTCTAGTTCAGTTTTAACTCTATTAGTTCTAGTTCAGTTTTAACTCTATTAGTTCTAGTTCAGTTTTAACTCTATTAGTTCTAGTTCAGTTTTAACTCTATTAATTCTAGTTCAGTATTAACTCTATTAGTTCTAGTTCAGTTTTAACTCTATTAGTTCTAGTTCAGTATTAACTCTATTAGTTCTAGTTCAGTTTTAACTCTATTAGTTCTAGTTCTAGCAGTTTTAACTCTATTAGTTCTAGTTCAGTTTTAACTCTATTAGTTCTAGTTCTAGCAGTTTTAACTCTATTAGTTCTAGTTCAGTATTAACTCTATTAGTTCTAACAGTTTTAACTCTATTAGTTCTAGTTCAGTTTTAACTCTATTAGTTCTAGTTCAGTTTTAACTCTATTAGTTGTAGTTCAGTTTTAACTCTATTAGTTCTAGTTCAGTTTTAACTCTATTAGTTCTAGTTCAGTTTTAACTCTATTAGTTCTAGTTCTAGCAGTTTTAACTCTATTAGTTCTAGTTCAGTTTTAACTCTATTAGTTCTAGTTCTAACAGTTTTAACTCTATTAGTTCTAGTTCAGTTTTAACTCTATTAGTTCTAGTTCTACCAGTTTTAACTCTATTAGTTCTAGTTCTAACAGTTTTAACTCTATTAGTTCTAGTTCAGTTTTAACTCTATTAGTTCTAGTTCAGTTTTAACTCTATTAGTTCTAGTTCAGTTTTAACTCTATTAGTTCTAGTTCAGTATTAACTCTATTAGTTCTAGTTCAGTATTAACTCTATTAGTTCTAGTTCAGTATTAACTCTATTAGTTCTAGTTCAGTTTTAACTCTATTAGTTCTAGTTCAGTTTTAACTCTATTAGTTCTAGTTCAGTTTTAACTCTATTAGTTCTAGTTCAGTTTTAACTCTATTAGTTCTAGTTCAGTTTTAACTCTATTAATTCTAGTTCAGTATTAACTCTATTAGTTCTAGTTCAGTTTTAACTCTATTAGTTCTAGTTCAGTATTAACTCTATTAGTTCTAGTTCAGTTTTAACTCTATTAGTTCTAGTTCTAGCAGTTTTAACTCTATTAGTTCTAGTTCAGTTTTAACTCTATTAGTTCTAGTTCAGTTTTAACTCTATTAGTTCTAGTTCAGTATTAACTCTATTAGTTCTAACAGTTTTAACTCTATTAGTTCTAGTTCAGTTTTAACTCTATTAGTTCTAGTTCAGTTTTAACTCTATTAGTTGTAGTTCAGTTTTAACTCTATTAGTTCTAGTTCAGTTTTAACTCTATTAGTTCTAGTTCAGTTTTAACTCTATTAGTTCTAGTTCTAGCAGTTTTAACTCTATTAGTTCTAGTTCTAGCAGTTTTAACTCTATTAGTTCTAGTTCAGTTTTAACTCTATTAGTTCTAGTTCAGTATTAACTCTATTAGTTCTAACAGTTTTAACTCTATTAGTTCTAACAGTTTTAACTCTATTAGTTCTAGTTCAGTTTTAACTCTATTAGTTCTAGTTCAGTTTTAACTCTATTAGTTCTAGTTCAGTTTTAACTCTATTAGTTCTAGTTCAGTATTAACTCTATTAGTTCTAGTTCAGTATTAACTCTATTAGTTCTAGTTCAGTATTAACTCTATTAGTTCTAGTTCAGTTTTAACTCTATTAGTTCTAGTTCAGTTTTAACTCTATTAGTTCTAGTTCAGTTTTAACTCTATTAGTTCTAGTTCAGTTTTAACTTTATTAGTTCTAGTTCAGTTTTAACTCTATTAGTTCTAGTTCAGTTTTAACTCTATTAGTTCTAGTTCAGTGTTAACTCTATTAGTTCTAACAGTTAACTCTATTAGTTCTAGTTCAGTTTAAACTCTATTAGTTCTAACAGTTTTAACTCTTAGTTCTAGTTCAGTTTTAACTCTATTAGTTCTAACAGTTTTAACTCTATTAGTTATAGTTTAGTTTTAACTCTATTAGTTCTAAGAGTTTTAACTCTATTAGTTCTAGTTCTACCAGTTTTAACTCTATTAGTTCTAACAGTTTTAACTCTATTAGTTCTAGTTCAGTTTTAACTCTATTAGTTCTAGTTCAGTTTTAACTCTATTAGTTCTAGTTCAGTTTTAACTCTATTAGTTCTAGTTCAGTTTTAACTCTATTAGTTCTAGTTCAGTTTTAACTCTATTAATTCTAGTTCAGTATTAACTCTATTAGTTCTAGTTCAGTTTTAACTCTATTAGTTCTAGTTCAGTATTAACTCTATTAGTTCTAGTTCAGTTTTAACTCTATTAGTTCTAGTTCTAGCAGTTTTAACTCTATTAGTTCTAGTTCAGTTTTAACTCTATTAGTTCTAGTTCAGTTTTAACTCTATTAGTTCTAGTTCAGTATTAACTCTATTAGTTCTAACAGCTTTAACTCTATTAGTTCTAGTTCAGTTTTAACTCTATTAGTTCTAGTTCAGTTTTAACTCTATTAGTTGTAGTTCAGTTTTAACTCTATTAGTTCTAGTTCAGTTTTAACTCTATTAGTTCTAGTTCAGTTTTAACTCTATTAGTTCTAGTTCTACCAGTTTTAACTCTATTAGTTCTAGTTCTAGCAGTTTTAACTCTATTAGTTCTAGTTCAGTTTTAACTCTATTAGTTCTAGTTCAGTTTTAACTCTATTAGTTCTAGTTCAGTTTTAACTCTATTAGTTCTAGTTCAGTTTTAACTCTATTAGTTCTAGTTCAGTATTAACTCTATTAGTTCTAACAGTTTTAACTCTATTAGTTCTAACAGTTTTAACTCTATTAGTTCTAGTTCAGTTTTAACTCTATTAGTTCTAGTTCAGTTTTAACTCTATTAGTTCTAGTTCAGTTTTAACTCTATTAGTTCTAGTTCAGTATTAACTCTATTAGTTCTAGTTCAGTTTTAACTCTATTAGTTCTAGTTCAGTTTTAACTCTATTAGTTCTAGTTCAGTTTTAACTCTATTAGTTCTAACAGTTTTAACTCTATTAGTTCTAGTTCAGTTTTAACTCTATTAGTTCTAACCGTTTTAACTCTATTAGTTCTAGTTCAGTTTTAACTCTATTAGTTCTAGTTCAGTATTAACTCTATTAGTTCTAGTTCAGTTTTAACTCTATTAGTTCTAGTTCAGTTTTAACTCTATTAGTTCTAGTTCAGTTTTAACTCTATTAGTTCTAGTTCAGTTTTAACTCTATTAGTTCTAGTTCAGTTTTAACTCTATTAGTTCTAGTTCAGTTTTAACTCTATTAGTTCTAGTTCAGTTTTAACTCTATTAGTTGTAGTTCAGTTTTAACTCTATTAGTTCTAACAGTTTTAACTCTATTAGTTCTAACAGTTTTATCTCTATTAGTTCTAGTTCAGTTTTAACTCTATTAGTTCTAGTTCAGTTTCAACTCTATTAGTTCTAGTTCAGTTTTAACTCTATTAGTTCTACCAGTTTTAACTCTATTAGTTCTAACAGTTTTAACTCTATTAGTTCTAACAGTTTTAACTCTATTAGTTCTAGTTCAGTTTTAACTCTATTAGTTCTAGTTCAGTATTAACTCTATTAGTTCTAACAGTTTTAACTCTATTAGTTCTAGTTTAGTTTTAACTCTATTAGTTCTAGTTCAGTTTTAACTCTATTAGTTCTAGTTCAGTTTTAACTCTATTAGTTCTACCAGTTTTAACTCTATTAGTTCTAACAGTTTTAACTCTATTAGTTCTAGTTTAGTTTTAACTCTATTAGTTCTAGTTCAGTTTTAACTCTATTAGTTCTAGTTCAGTTTTAACTCTATTAGTTCTAGTTCAGTTTTAACTCTATTAGTTCTAGTTCAGTTTTAACTCTATTAGTTCTAGTTCAGTTTTAACTCTATTAGTTCTAGTTCAGTTTTAACTCTATTAGTTCTAGTTCAGTTTTAACTCTATTAGTTCTAGTTATAACAGTTTTAACTCTATTAGTTCTAGTTCAGTTTTAACTCTATTAGTTCTAGTTCTAGCAGTTTTAACTCTATTAGTTCTAGTTCAGTTTTAACTCTATTAGTTCTAGTTCAGTTTTAACTCTATTAGTTCTAGTTCTAGCAGTTTTAACTCTATTAGTTCTAGTTCTAGCAGTTTTAACTCTATTAGTTCTAGTTCAGTATTAACTCTATTAGTTCTAACAGTTTTAACTCTATTAGTTCTAGTTCAGTATTAACTCTATTAGTTCTAGTTCAGTTTTAACTCTATTAGTTCTAACAGTTTTAACTCTATTAGTTCTAGTTCAGTTTTAACTCTATTAGTTCTAGTTCAGTTTTAACTCTATTAGTTCTAGTTCAGTATTAACTCTATTAGTTGTAGTTCAGTTTTAACTCTATTAGTTCTAACAGTTTTAACTCTATTAGTTCTAACAGTTTTAACTCTATTAGTTCTAGTTCAGTTTTAACTCTATTAGTTCTAGTTCAGTTTTAACTCTATTAGTTCTAGTTCAGTATTAACTCTATTAGTTCTAACAGTTTTAACTCTATTAGTTCTAGTTCAGTATTAACTCTATTAGTTCTAGTTCAGTTTTAACTCTATTAGTTCTAGTTCAGTTTTAACTCTATTAGTTCTAACAGTTTTAACTCTATTAGTTCTAACAGTTTTAACTCTATTAGTTCTAGTTCAGTTTTAACTCTATTAGTTCTAGTTCAGTTTTAACTCTATTAGTTCTAGTTCAGTTTTAACTCTATTAGTTCTAGTTCAGTTTTAACTCTATTAGTTCTAGTTCAGTTTTAACTCTATTAGTTCTAACAGTTTTAACTCTATTAGTTCTAACAGTTTTAACTCTATTAGTTCTAACAGTTTTAACTCTATTAGTTCTAGTTCAGTTTTAACTCTATTAGTTCTAACAGTTTTAACTCTATTAGTTCTAGTTCTAGCAGTTTAATGTGCTTCTTCCTGAGCCACTCCTTTGTTGCCTTGGCCGTGTGTTTTGGGTCATTGTCATACTGGAATACCCATCCACGACCCGTTTTCAATGCCCTGGCTGAGGGAAGGAGGTTCTCACCCAAGATTTGACGGTACATGGCCCTGTCCATCATCCCTTTGATGCGGTGAAGTTGTCCTGTCCCCTTAGCAGAAAAACACCCCCAAAGCATAATGTTTCCACTGCCATGTTTGACGGTGGAGATGGTGTTCTTGGCGTCATAGGCAGCATTCCTCCTCCAAACACGGTGAGTTGAGTTGATGTCAAAGAGCTCCATTTTGGTCTCATCTAACCACAACACTTTCACCAGTTGTCCTCTGAGTCATTCAGATGTTCATTGGCAAACTTCAGACGGGCATGTATATGTATTCTTGAGCAGGGGGACCTTGCGGGCGCTGTTTTATTGGTGACTATGGTCCCAGCTGCCTTGAGATCATTGACAAGATCCTCCCGTGTAGTTCTGGGCTGATTCCTCACCGTTCTCATGATCATTGCAACTCCACGTGGTGAGATCTTGCATGGAGCCCCAGGCCGAGGGATATTGACAGTTCTTTTGTGTTTCTTCCATTTGCGAATAATCGCACCAAATGTTGTCACCTTCTCACCAAGCTGCTTGGCGATGGTCTTGTAGCCCATTCCAGCCTTATGTAGGTCTACAATCTTGTCCCTGACATCCTTGGAGAGCTCTTTGGTCTTGGCCATGGTGGAGAGTTTGGAATCTGATTGATTGCTTCAAAGGACAGGTGTCTTTTTTACATGTAACAAGCTGCGGTTAGGAGCACTCCCTTTAAGAGTGTGCTCCTAATCTCAGCTCGTTACCTGTATAAAAGACACCTGGGAGCCAGAAATCTTTCTGATTGAGAGGGGGTCAAATACTTATTTCCCTCATTAAAATGCAAATCAATTTATAACATTTTTGACATGCGTTTTTCTGGATATTTTTGTTGTTATTCTGTCTCTCACTGTTCAAATAAACCTACCATTAAAATTATAGACTGATCCTTTCTTTGTCAGTGGGCAAACGTACAAAATCAGCAGGGGATCAAATACTTTTTTCCCCCACTGTACTCTCCTAACATAATCTAATGTTTTGCTTTCGCTGTAAAGCCTTTTGGGAATCGGACAACGTCGTTCGATTCAGGAGAAGTGTATCTATAAAATGGTGTAAAATAGTCCTATTTTTGAGAAATTTGAATTATGACATTTTGTGGTTTTAAATTTGGCGCTCTGATTTTTCACTGCCTGTTGAATAGTGTGGGACGATTTCGTCCCACCTCCCCTAGAGAGTTTAAGGTTTTCCTTGCCGGGTACGACACATTGTAGAGGTCACCCTTTACATGAAGATGATGGAAATGGATGGTTCTGCAATGTGAAGAAGGGAACATCTCTGAGACAGTCAACACCTGGCTGGACTCCACAAGGGAACATCTCTGAGACAGACAACACCTGGCTGGACTCCACAAGGGAACATCTCTGAGACAGACAACACCTGGCTGGACTCCAGACGGGAACATCTCTGAGACAGACAACACCTGGCTGGACTCCACAAGGGAACATCTCTGAGACAGACAACACCTGGCTGGACTCCAGACGGGAACATCTCTGAGACAGACAACACCTGGCTGGACTCCAGACGGGAACATCTCTGAGACAGACAACACCTGGCTGGACTCCAGACGGGAACATCTCTGAGACAGACAACACCTGGCTGGACTCCAGAAGGGAACATCTCTGAGACAGACAACACCTGGCTGGACTCCAGACGGGAACATCTCTGAGACAGACAACACCTGGCTGGACTCCACAAGGGAACATCTCTGAGACAGACAACACCTGGCTGGACTCCAGACGGGAACATCTCTGAGACAGACAACACCTGGCTGGACTCCAGACGGGAACATCTCTGAGACAGACAACACCTGGCTGGACTCCACAAGGGAACATCTCTGAGACAGACAACACCTGGCTGGACTCCAGAAGGGAACATCTCTGAGACAGACAACACCTGGCTGGACTCCAGAAGGGAACATCTCTGAGACAGACAACACCTGGCTGGACTCCAGAAGGGAACATCTCTGAGACAGACAACACCTGGCTGGACTCCAGACGGGAACATCTCTGAGACAGACAACACCTGGCTGGACTCCAAAAGTGGACATCCCATAACAACTGGGGAGAACAGTAGAACAGGAGAACAGGAGAACAGTAGAACAGGAGAACAGGAGAACAGGAGAACAGCAGAACAGGAGAACAGCAGAACAGCAGAACAGGAGAACAGGAGAACAGCAGAACAGCAGAACAGGAGAACAGGAGAACAGGAGAACAGCAGAACAGGAGAACAGGAGAACAGGAGAACAGCAGAACAGGAGAACAGCAGAACAGGAGAACAGGAGAACAGGAGAACAGGAGAACAGCAGAACAGGAGAACAGCAGAACAGTAGAAGGAAACTAAAGGAAATGAAGGGCCAATAGCCTTTAGACGGTCAAAAGTGGAGAGGAGAGGTCTCTTCCTTATGGACACCAAGATGATAATAAGGTGAGGTCTCTTCCTTATGGACACCAAGATGATAATAAGGTGAGGTCTCTTCCTTATGGACACCAAGATGATAATAAGGAGAGGTCTCTTCCTTATGGACACCAAGATGATAATAAGGTGAGGTCTCTTCCTTATGGACACCAAGATGATAATAAGGTGAGGTCTCTTCCTTATGGACACCAAGATGATAATAAGGAGAGGTCTCTTCCTTATGGACACCAAGATGATAATAAGGTGAGGTCTCTTCCTTATGGACACCAAGATGATAATAAGGTGAGGTCTCTTCCTTATGGACACCAAGATGATAATAAGGTGAGGTCTCTTCCTTATGGACACCAAGATGATAACAAGGTGAGGTCTCTTCCTTATGGACACCAAGATGATAATAAGGTGAGGTCTCTTCCTTATGGACACCAAGATGATAATAAGGTGAGGTCTCTTCCTTATGGACACCCAAGATGATAATAAGGTGAGGTCTCTTCCTTATGGACACCAGATGATAACTAAGGTGAGGTCTCTTTCCTTATGGACCCCAAGATGATAATTAAGGGAGGTCTCTTCCTTATGGCACCACCTGATAACAAGGGATGGTCTCTCCTTTGGACAACCCCAAGATGTAAAGGTGAGCTCTTCCTTATGGACACCAAGCTGATAATAAGGTGAGGTCTCTTCCTTATGGACACCAGATGATAATAAGGTGAGTTCTCTTCCTTAGTGGACCACCAAGATGATAATAAGGTGAGGTCTCTCCTTATGGGACACCAAGATGATAACAGGTGAGGTCTCACCTTATGGACACCAAGATGATAATAAGGTGAGGTCTCTTCCTTATGGACACCAAGATGATAATAAGGTGAGGTCTCTTCCTTATGGACACCAAGATGATAATAAGGAGAGGTCTCTTCCTTATGGACACCAAGATGATAATAAGGTGAGGTCTCTTCCTTATGGACACCAAGATGATAATAAGGTGAGGTCTCTTCCTTATGGACACCAAGATGATAATAAGGTGAGGTCTCTTCCTTATGGACACCAAGATGATAATAAGGTGAGGTCTCTTCCTTATGGACACCAAGATGATAATAAGGTGAGGTCTCTTCCTTATGGACACCAAGATGATAATAAGGTGAGGTCTCTTCCTTATGGACACCAAGATGATAATAAGGTGAGGTCTCTTCCTTATGGACACCAAGATGATAATAAGGTGAGGTCTCTTCCTTATGGACACCAAGATGATAATAAGGTGAGGTCTCTTCCTTATGGACACCAAGATGATAATAAGGTGAGGTCTCTTCCTTATGGACACCAAGATGATAATAAGGTGAGGTCTCTTCCTTATGGACACCAAGATGATAATAAGGTGAGGTCTCTTCCTTATGGACACCAAGATGGATAATAAGGTGAGGTCTCTTCCTTATGGACACCAAGATGATAATAAGGTGAGGTCTCTTCCTTATGGACACCAAGATGATAATAAGGTGAGGTCTCTTCCTTATGGACACCAAGATGATAATAAGGTGAGGTCTCTTCCTTATGGACACCAAGATGATAATAAGGTGAGGTCTCTTCCTTATGGACACCAAGATGATAATAAGGTGAGGTCTCTTCCTTATGGACACCAAGATGATAATAAGGTGAGGTCTCTTCCTTATGGACACCAAGATGATAATAAGGTGAGGTCTCTTCCTTATGGACACCAAGATGATAACTAAGGTGAGGTCTCTTCCTTATGGACACCAAGATGATAATAAGGTGAGGTCTCTTCCTTATGGACACCAAGATGATAATAAGGTGAGGTCTCTTCCTTATGGACACCAAGATGATAATAAGGTGAGGTCTCTTCCTTATGGACACCAAGATGATAATAAGGTGAGGTCTCTTCCTTATGGACACCAAGATGATAATAAGGTGAGGTCTCTTCCTTATGGACACCAAGATGATAATAAGGTGAGGTCTCTTCCTTATGGACACCAAGATGATAACTAAGGTGAGGTCTCTTCCTTATGGACACCAAGATGATAATAAGGTGAGGTCTCTTCCTTATGGACACCAAGATGATAATAAGGTGAGGTCTCTTCCTTATGGACACCAAGATGATAATAAGGTGAGGTCTCTTCCTTATGGACACCAAGATGATAATAAGGTGAGGTCTCTTCCTTATGGACACCAAGATGATAATAAGGTGAGGTCTCTTCCTTATGGACACCAAGATGATAATAAGGTGAGGTCTCTTCCTTATGGACACCAAGATGATAATAAGGTGAGGTCTCTTCCTTATGGACACCAAGATGATAATAAGGTGAGGTCTCTTCCTTATGGACACCAAGATGATAATAAGGTGAGGTCTCTTCCTTATGGACACCAAGATGATAAAAAGGTGAGGTCTCTTCCTTATGGACACCAAGTTGATAATAAGGTGAGGTCTCTTCCTTATGGACACCAAGATGATAATAAGGTGAGGTCTCTTCCTTATGGACACCAAGATGATAATAAGGTGAGGTCTCTTCCTTATGGACACCAAGATGATAATAAGGTGAGGTCTCTTCCTTATGGACACCAAGATGATAATAAGGTGAGGTCTCTTCCTTATGGACACCAAGATGATAATAAGGTGAGGTCTCTTCCTTATGGACACCAAGATGATAATAAGGTGAGGTCTCTTCCTTATGGACACCAAGATGATAATAAGGTGAGGTCTCTTCCTTATGGACACCAAGATGATAATAAGGTGAGGTCTCTTCCTTATGGACACCAAGATGATAATAAGGTGAGGTCTCTTCCTTATGGACACCAAGATGATAATAAGGTGAGGTCTCTTCCTTATGGACACCAAGATGATAACAAGGTGAGGTCTCTTCCTTATGGACACCAAGATGATAATAAGGTGAGGTCTCTTCCTTATGGACACCAAGATGATAACAAGGTGAGGTCTCTTCCTTATGGACACCAAGATGATAATAAGGTGAGGTCTCTTCCTTATGGACACCAAGATGATAATAAGGTGAGGTCTCTTCCTTATGGACACCAAGATGATAATAAGGTGAGGTCTCTTCCTTATGGACACCAAGATGATAATAAGGTGAGGTCTCTTCCTTATGGACACCAAGATGATAACAAGGTGAGGTCTCTTCCTTATGGACACCAAGATGATAACAAGGTGAGGTCTCTTCCTTATGGACACCAAGATGATAATAAGGTGAGGTCTCTTCCTTATGGACACCAAGATGATAACAAGGTGAGGTCTCTTCCTTATGGACACCAAGATGATAATAAGGTGAGGTCTCTTCCTTATGGACACCAAGATGATAATAAGGTGAGGTCTCTTCCTTATGGACACCAAGATGATAATAAGGTGAGGTCTCTTCCTTATGGACACCAAGATGATAATAAGGTGAGGTCTCTTCCTTATGGACACCAAGATGATAATAAGGTGAGGTCTCTTCCTTATGGACACCAAGATGATAATAAGGTGAGGTCTCTACCTTATGGACACCAAGATGATAACAAGGAGAGGTCTCTTCCTTATGGACACCAAGATGATAACAAGGTGAGGTCTCTTCCTTATGGACACCAAGATGATAACAAGGTGAGGTCTCTTCCTTATGGACACCAAGATGATAACAAGGAGAGGTCTCTTCCTTATGGACACCAAGATGATAACAAGGTGAGGTCTCTTCCTTATGGACACCAAGATGATAAAGGTGAGGTCTTCTTCCTTATGGACACCAAGATGATAATAAGGTGAGGTCTCTTCCTTATGGACACCAAGATGATAATAAGGTGAGGTCTCTTCCTTATGGACACCAAGATGATAATAAGGTGAGGTCTCTTCCTTATGGACACCAAGATGATAATAAGGTGAGGTCTCTTCCTTATGGACACCAAGATGATAATAAGGTGAGGTCTCTTCCTTATGGACACCAAGATGATAATAAGGTGAGGTCTCTTCCTTATGGACACCAAGATGATAATAAGGTGAGGTCTCTTCCTTATGGACACCAAGATGATAATAAGGTGAGGTCTCTTCCTTATGGACACCAAGATGATAATAAGGTGAGGTCTCTTCCTTATGGACACCAAGATGATAATAAGGTGAGGTCTCTTCCTTATGGACACCAAGATGATAATAAGGTGAGGTCTCTTCCTTATGGACACCAAGATGATAATAAGGTGAGGTCTCTTCCTTATGGACACCCAAGATGATAATAAGGTGAGGTCTCTTCCTTATGGACACCAAGATGATAATAAGGTGAGGTCTCTTCCTTATGGACACCAAGATGATAATAAGGTGAGGTCTCTTCCTTATGGACACCAAGATGATAATAAGGTGAGGTCTCTTCCTTATGGACACCAAGATGATAATAAGGTGAGGTCTCTTCCTTATGGACACCAAGATGATAATAAGGTGAGGTCTCTTCCTTATGGACACCAAGATGATAATAAGGTGAGGTCTCTTCCTTATGGACACCAAGATGATAATAAGGTGAGGTCTCTTCCTTATGGACACCAAGATGATAATAAGGTGAGGTCTCTTCCTTATGGACACCAAGATGATAATAAGGTGAGGTCTCTTCCTTATGGACACCAAGATGATAATAAGGAGAGGTCTCTTCCTTATGGACACCAAGATGATAACAAGGTGAGGTCTCTTCCTTATGGACACCAAGATGATAATAAGGTGAGGTCTCTTCCTTATGGACACCAAGATGATAATAAGGAGAGGTCTCTTCCTTATTGACACCAAGATGATAATAAGGTGAGGTCTCTTCCTTATGGACACCAAGATGATAATAAGGTGAGGTCTCTTCCTTATGGACACCAAGATGATAATAAGGTGAGGTCTCTTCCTTATGGACACCAAGATGATAATAAGGTGAGGTCTCTTCCTTATGGACACCAAGATGATAATAAGGTGAGGTCTCTTCCTTATGGACACCAAGATGATAATAAGGTGAGGTCTCTTCCTTATGGACACCAAGATGATAATAAGGTGAGGTCTCTTCCTTATGGACACCAAGATGATAATAAGGTGAGGTCTCTTCCTTATGGACACCAAGATGATAATAAGGTGAGGTCTCTTCCTTATGGACACCAAGATGATAATAAGGTGAGGTCTCTTCCTTATGGACACCAAGATGATAATAAGGTGAGGTCTCTTCCTTATGGACACCAAGATGATAATAAGGTGAGGTCTCTTCCTTATGGACACCAAGATGATAATAAGGTGAGGTCTCTTCCTTATGGACACCAAGATGATAATAAGGTGAGGTCTCTTCCTTATGGACACCAAGATGATAATAAGGTGAGGTCTCTTCCTTATGGACACCAAGATGATAATAAGGTGAGGTCTCTTCCTTATGGACACCAAGATGATAATAAGGTGAGGTCTCTTCCTTATGGACACCAAGATGATACTAAGGTGAGGTCTCTTCCTTATGGACACCAAGATGATAAAGGTGAGGTCTCTTCCTTATGGACACCAAGATGATAACAAGGTGAGGTCTCTTCCTTATGGACACCAAGATGATAACAAGGTGAGGTCTCTTCCTTATGGACACCAAGATGATAACAAGGTGAGGTCTCTTCCTTATGGACACCAAGATGATAACAAGGTGAGGTCTCTTCCTTATGGACACCAAGATGATAATAAGGTGAGGTCTCTTCCTTATGGACACCAAGATGATAATAAGGTGAGGTCTCTTCCTTATGGACACCAAGATGATAACAAGGTGAGGTCTCTTCCTTATGGACACCAAGATGATAACAAGGTGAGGTCTCTTCCTTATGGACACCAAGATGATAACAAGGTGAGGTCTCTTCCTTATGAACACCAAGATGATAATAAGGAGAGGTCTCTTCCTTATGGACACCAAGATGATAATAAGGTGAGGTCTCTTCCTTATGGACACCAAGATGATAATAAGGTGAGGTCTCTTCCTTATGGACACCAAGATGATAATAAGGAGAGGTCTCTTCCTTATGGACACCAAGATGATAATAAGGAGAGGTCTCTTCCTTATGGACACCAAGATGATAATAAGGAGAGGTCTCTTCCTTATGGACACCAAGATGATAATAAGGTGAGGTCTCTTCCTTATGGACACCAAGATGATAATAAGGTGAGGTCTCTTCCTTATGGACACCAAGATGATAATAAGGAGAGGTCTCTTCCTTATGGACACCAAGATGATAATAAGGAGAGGTCTCTTCCTTATGGACACCAAGATGATAATAAGGAGAGGTCTCTTCCTTATGGACACCAAGATGATAACAAGGTGAGGTCTCTTCCTTATGGACACCAAGATGATAATAAGGTGAGGTCTCTTCCTTATGGACACCAAGATGATAATAAGGTGAGGTCTCTTCCTTATCGACACCAAGATGATAATAAGGTGAGGTCTCTTCCTTATGGACACCAAGATGATAATAAGGTGAGGTCTCTTCCTTATGGACACCAAGATGATAATAAGGTGAGGTCTCTTCCTTATGGACACCAAGATGATAATAAGGAGAGGTCTCTTCCTTATGGACACCAAGATGATAATAAGGTGAGGTCTCTTCCTTATGGACACCAAGATGATAATAAGGTGAGGTCTCTTCCTTATGGACACCAAGATGATAATAAGGTGAGGTCTCTTCCTTATGGACACCAAGATGATAACAAGGTGAGGTCTCTTCCTTATGGACACCAAGATGATAACAAGGTGAGGTCTCTTCCTTATGGACACCAAGATGATAATAAGGTGAGGTCTCTTCCTTATGGACACCAAGATGATAATAAGGTGAGGTCTCTTCCTTATGGACACCAAGATGATAATAAGGTGAGGTCTCTTCCTTATGGACACCAAGATGATAATAAGGTGAGGTCTCTTCCTTATGGACACCAAGATGATAATAAGGTGAGGTCTCTTCCTTATGGACACCAAGATGATAATAAGGTGAGGTTGCCCTGCTAAATAAATTACCACAATATGTCTGTATTCAACCAATCAGGTCTTTGAGCGAACATGAGCTCTCCATTTTCAACAAGGTCTTGAAAAACCTCTTCATACTCCCCATATCTGCATCCCAGAACGTCTTCTCAAACTGAGGATGGTCATCACCATCATCACCATCACCACCATCATCATCACCATCATCACCATGGTCATCGTCCTCATCATCAAGGCTTCTCCTCATCATCCACATCATGTCATGCGGTTCCCTCATCTCCTTCATCACGCCATGGTGACTCCTCATTTCCCTCATCTTGTCACGGATTCCCCGCATGACGTCATGGCGACTCCTCATCATCATGACTCCATCACCATCATCATGGCTTCTCCTGGCTTGGTCTGTAAACGCTGACAGATTGAACTGGAAGTGAACTGGAATGTCCTCAGTGTCGATGTGTTTAAAGAGTTGTCTGCCATCTGCATGTGTCAACAGGTTCACCATCTTCCTTCTCTTCTCCCATCTCTTCATTTCTTTACAATCTTTAGAGTCTACATCCCTAAACGCAGCCGCGTCGCACACAGAGCACAGAGCATTGACCCCGATCTGGCCCAAATCTAATGATCTACACTTGTCTTGTCTATCATAGATAATGGTGAGAGAGAAGGGGATCTGAAATCCATCCTGGTAATTGATTTCATATATCATTGTAGATACCTCGTCATCTTGGGGTAGCTTGAAACGGAAACCATTCTCCCACTGAACTCCCAGGATGTAGTTGATCATCAGTGTCACTACCTGGTCTATGTCTCCCACCAGATAGATTGTCCTCCTAGTCCTGGAACTCTGCTCTCCAAACCTGAGCCTGACTACTTCACCCACCGTCTGTATCGTCTCCATGGGGATCTCATAAACAGACGGCCAGCCAGAGTGCTTCAGTTCACTCTTTTCTTTTATATCGTCAGCCAATCCTGTGGTCTTTGAGAGAGTGGTGATGATGACTGGTGTGCTCCACTTGCTGATTCCAGCTTCACCACAGTCGTATCTGACTCTCACTGTGTACTTTGTGAGTGACTGCAGTCCGGCGATGATGCAAACGTTGTCTTTGGAAGTCCTCTTCATCCACTCTGTCTCCTCCTCACTCTCTTCTGTGGGCACCTCTTTGTGTTCTACCACATAGTTCTGAATCTTGACCCCTTGTCCAATCACAGACGGCGTTGGACAGCATACCATGAGCTCAGAGGAGTAGGCTTTGATTTCAGGCTTACTGGGAGGGCATGAAGGCAAGGTTCTGATAATGTCACTGACCTCGCTGTCTGGACCAAGGCCTGCTGAACACACGGCTCTGTATTTGAACTTGTACCCTGTACTGGGAAGCAGTCCAGACACTGTGTAGGCTGCGTGGGATTCAGATGTCTTCTCGCTGCTCCATCCACCTTTCTCATCAATACAGTATTCAATCAGGTAGTGGGTGACGTCATGGCCTCCCCTATCAGGAGGGAGCAACTCCAACGTCACACTGTTGTGAGTTCTGTCACGTGCTGTGGGCTTCTCAGGTTTAGATGGAGGCTCCAAATGCTCGTTTCTTATGGATCAGTTCTCATAAAGGTAAATGCTGGTTCCTTCTTGTTCCTTGTTGGGAATGGAGGCCAAGAGGAAACGTGTTTCTGTGTTTTCTTTGTTAGCTTCTGCAAAATCTTTGAAAAGTCCAGCTTGCTTGTCCATGTCATCAAATATGTTATCTGAGTGGTACCATCTTGTCAGACCAGGTTTAACTGGAACTAAGGCTTGTGTGCTCTCAGAGCTTGGGGAATCCAAAGCTGACAGGACAGGGTCCTCGCACCCCAGAGAGGTGAAAGTGAAACATACAACACGCTTCACCTTTGGGTTCAAGACCTCTTTGTCAAGTTCCCTATTCGATGTGACAATCTTGGTGGAACACGTCTGACTGTAGTCCTCTGTAATCATCCTTAGGAACCGATCAACCACATTGATCTCTCTCTCAATGCGATCCATACATTCACTGAGGATGTTGCTGTTGAAACGGAACTCTTGCTGCTTTTTCAACAAGTCAGACAACTCCCTCTCTTCCTTTTCTCCCCCTCTAATAGATGGAAGGAGGTCCGCCAAAGTAGTCTTCAAATGCTCTGTGGAACACCGTTTTTTGAAAGTTTTCACTTTGGCATCAATTTCCTTGAAGTATCTTACTGGCTTGCTTCTCATTGCATCATTGCATCTCATCTCTAGCTCACTGAGGTCTTCCAGCGCAGTCTGCCATTGGTCAACTAAGCTTCCACTGATCTGACAAACCATCTGGGCGGCAGTGGGGTCCAATTCTTTTAACGGAAGTAGATTCACTTGCACAGGAACCCCCTCACCTACCTTCTGAGGCAAGGTTTTGTAGGTGTCCATGGCATCTTTAAAAGATACAGGATTGTTTTCCAGGAGAACGTCCCCATGGAATCTACAAGAGAACTTCTCGGTTTTAGTTTCAGAAGTGTTCTTCTTGTCTAAATCACTCTCACCCCCAATAGAAACGTAGGGAACGCTATTAAGCTTCACTTTAAAGTTTCCCTCAATGTCTTTACGGTCCTCGTCACTTGAGACCTCACGATCAAACACAAAGAAAGCATTTGCTCCATAAAGTATACCTGTGACCACATGTGTAGCTATGCCTTGGCTAAAAACCTCCTTGTACTTTATGTGTTCCTGCCCAAGTTGGTTCATGGACAGTTGAGCGTTTTTCTTAGTAGTGGTGTAACAAAGTGTGACTCTCGCCTGATTCTGAGACTCTTTAACATCTTTCAAATACTTAGCTGATCCCGCCACCTTAACCAGCCCTGCCAAACAGCTTGCTTTGAGAGAACCGTTCACATTTAACACAGAGTATTTGTCAGCTGTAGAGTCAGATGTGATGACTTTGAAGTCGGTGAAAGGCTCGTCTGTTGTAATGATGTGCTTTCTGAGTGCTTCCTCGTCCCACAGTGTCAGGCCTGTAATCAGAGGAGACAAACCAAACACTAACAGTTACTTTATTGTGTTTGGGTATGACTGACTGACTGACTGACTGACTGACTGACTGACTGAGTGACTGAGTGACAGTGACTGAGTGACTGAGTGACTGAGTGTCTGTCTGTCTGTCTGTCTGTCTGTCTGTCTGTCTGTCTGTCTGTCTGTCTGTCTGTCTGTCTGTCTGTCTGTCTGTCTGTCTGTCTGTCTGTCTGTCTGTCTGTCTGTCTGTCTGTCTGTCTGTCTGTCTGTCTGAGTAGTGAGCAAGCATGCTACCTGGAATGAGGTGGTCATTGCGACAGTCATACAGCATTCCCAGGGAGAAGGGCCGTCCCAGTGCTGCTAGAGTCAAGGTTCGGTTTGAGCAAAGATCCATAGTAGGAAGTCTCTGGTGGTCAGAATAAAACAAACAGAATAACATGATGCATCATTGCTTGAGTTCAGTCCACAGGTGGTCAGAACAAAACAAACAGAATAACATGATGCATCACTGGTGGTCAGAACAAAACAGACAGAATAACATGATGCATCACTGGTGGTCAGAATAAAACAAACAGAATAACATGATGCATCACTGGTGGTCAGAATAAAACAAACAGAATAACATGATGCATCACTGGTGGTCAGAACAAAACAAACAGAATAACATGATGCATCACTGGTGTTCAGAACAAAACAAACAGAATAACATGATGCCTCACTGCTTGAGTTCAATCCACTGGTGGTCAGAACAAAACAAACAGAATAACATGATGCATCACTGCTTGAGTTCAGTCACCTCTTGAAAATATTGATAAAAAATGAAAATAATATAAACAGTTGTCTATTGGCCACAATGTATCATCACATTACAATTTCTTAGGGCTATGCCCCTTTTTTCTCACTTTCCGCCAGAATGACGTGCCCAGGGTAAACTGCCTGTTGCTCAGGCCCTGAAGCCAGGATATGCATATAATTGGTACCATTGGAAAGAAAACACTTTGAAGTTTGTAGAAATGTTTAAATAATGTAGGAGAATATAAAACAATAGACATGGAGAAAATCCAAAGGAAATAAATAAACCGGAATCTATTTTCTTTTTGTTGAGGCCATCCTCTTAGAATGGCATGTATAAGGTTATATTGAAGCTCTCTGGATGCAATTCCTATGGCTTCCACAGGGTGTCAGCAGTCTATGTTCAAGGTTTCAGGCTTGTAACTTCAAAAACAAATAAGAAATATCAGGTTTAGTACAGGGACACAGTCTTGGGAATTCGTGTTTGAGCGCGCCATGAAGACAGGACTCACCTGCTAAAATCGGTTTCCTTTTGAACATACTTCTTTCCTAAGAAATATTATAGTTTGATTACATTTTAGGGTATCTGAGGAGTAAATAAAAATGTATTTTGACTTGTTGAAACAAAGTTTAGGGGTAGATTTTTGGATTCCTTTTTCACCATGTTGAATGAGTGGATTAGTCAAATCGATGGCGCCAACTAAACAGACTTTTTGGGATATAAAGACGGATTTTATCTAACAAAACGACACTACATGTTGTAGCTGGGACCCTTTGGATGACAAATCAGAGGAAGATTTTCAAAAAGTATGTGAATATTTAAACGCTATTTGTGAATTTATGAAACCTGTGCCGGTGGAAAAATATTTTGATGTGGGGCGCCGTCCTCAAACAATCGCATGGCATGTTTTCACTGTAATAGCTACTGTAAATCGGACAGCGCAGTTAGATTAACTTCTCTAGCCCTCACTAAAGTCAGATTTACTATAAGAAAAATGTTATTACCTTTGCTGTTCTTCGTCAGAATGCACTCCCAGGACTTCTACTTCAATAACAAATGTTGGTTTGGTTCAAAATAATCCATAGTTATATCCAAATAGCGGCATTTTGTTCGTGCGTTCAAGACACTATCCGAAAGGGTAAAGAAGGGTAACGCGCACGATGCATTTCGTGACAAAACATTTCTAAATATTCCATTACCGTACATCGAAGCATGTCAACCGCTGTTTAAAATCAATTTTTATACCATTTTTCTGTAAATCGGACAGTGCAGTTAGATTAACAAGAATTTAAGCTTTCAACCCGATATAAGACACTTATATGTACCTAAATGTTTAATATCCATAATTTTTATGATTATTTATTTGAATTGCGCACCCTCCAGTTTCACTGGAAGTTGTCCCGCTAGCGGGACGCCTAAGATACGTGTCAAGGTCCAACCCTCCCACCACGCCCTCACCAGCACAACAAGCCATGCAGTCAGCCTGGAACGCGCCCATTGAAAATGAACACAGGCTGACTTCATTACGCTCATTAACTAAACCTAAGCACAGAAATTGCTGATTGGGCCACACTGCCGAACCTCCAGGTGCCCAACCTGCTAGGAAATATAGTCAACATACTTCCTTCAAGACTGTTGTAAAAGCATTCCAGGTGAAGCTGGTTGAGAGAATGCCAAAGAGTGTGCAAAGCTGTCATCAAGGCAAAGGGAGGCTACTTTGAAGAACTCTCTTTTTTTGGTTACTACATGATTCCATATGTGTTATTTCATAGTTTTGATGTCTTCACTATTATTCTACAATGTAGAAAATAGTAAAAATAAAGAAAAACCCTTGAATGAGCAGGTGTTCTAAAACTTTTGACTGGTTGTGCATGTTTTTCTTAAGTACTTTATTTCACTTGGTCCCCCAACCCCCCCCCTCCTCACTCTGCCTCCTCCCCAATGATAATGCTGCTACTCCCCCTCCTCACTATGCCTCCTCCCCAATGATAATGCTGCTACTCCCCGTCCTCACTCTGCCTCCTCCCCAATGATAATGCTGCTACTCCCCCGTCCTCACTCTGCCTCCTCCCCAATGATAATGCTGCTACTCCCCCCGTCCTCACTCTGCCTCCTCCCCAATGATAATGCTGCTACTCCCCCGTCCTCACTCTGCCTCCTCCCCAATGATAATGCTGCTACTCCCCCTCCTCACTCTGCCTCCTCCCCAATGATAATGCTGCTACTCCCCGTCCTCACTCTGCCTCCTCCCCAATGATAATGCTGCTACTCCCCCGTCCTCACTCTGCCTCCTCCCCAATGATAATGCTGCTACTCCCCCGTCCTCACTCTGCCTCCTCCCCAATGATAATGCTGCTACTCCCCGTCCTCACTCTGCCTCCTCCCCAATGATAATGCTGCTACTCCCCCTCCTCACTCTGCCTCCTCCCCAATGATAATGCTGCTACTCCCCCGTCCTCACTCTGCCTCCTCCCCAATGATAATGCTGCTACTCCCCCGTCCTCACTCTGCCTCCTCCCCAATGATAATGCTGCTACTCCCCGTCCTCACTCTGCCTCCTCCCCAATGATAATGCTGCTACTCCCCCTCCTCACTCTGCCTCCTCCCCAATGATAATGCTGCTACTCCCCCCGTCCTCACTCTGCCCTCTCCCCAATGATAATGCTGCTACTCCCCCGTCCTCACTCTGCCTCCTCCCCATGATAATGCTGCTACTCCCCCGTCCTCACTCTGCCTCCTCCCCAATGATAATGCTGCTACTCCCCCGTCCTCACTCTGCCTCCTCCCCAATGATAATGCTGCTACTCCCCCGTCCTCACTCTGCCTCCTCCCCAATGATAATGCTGCTACTCCCCCCGTCCTCACTCTGCCTCCTCCCCAATGATAATGCTGCTACTCCCCCCGTCCTCACTCTGCCTCCTCCCCAATTGATAATGCTGCTACTCCCCCTCCTCACTCTGCCTCCTCCCCAATGATAATGCTGCTACTTCCCCGTCCTCACTCTGCCTCCTCCCCAATGATAATGCTGCCTACCTCCCCGTCCTCACTCTGCCTCCTCCCCAATGATAATGCTGCTACTCCCCCCGTCCTCACTCTGCCTCCTCCCCAATGATAATGCTGCTACTCCCCCCGTCCTCACTCTGCCTCCTCCCCAATGATAAGGCTGCTACTCCCCCGTCCTCACTCTGCCTCCTCCCCAATGATAATGCTGCTACTCCCCCGTCCTCACTCTGCCTCCTCCCCAATGATAATGCTGCTACTCCCCCGTCCTCACTCTGCCTCCTCCCCAATGATAATGCTGCTACTCCCCCCGTCTTCACTCTGCCTCCTCCCCAATGATAATGCTGCTACTCCTCCCCCGTCCTCACTTCTGGCCTCCTCCCCAATGATAATGCTGCTACTCCCCCGTCCTCACCTCTGCCTCCTCCCCAATGATAATGCTGCTACTCCCCCGTCCTCACTCTGCCTCCTCCCCAATGATAATGCTGCTACTCCCCCGTCCTCACTCTGCCTCCTCCCCAATGATAATGCTGCTACTCCCCCGTCCTCACTCTGCCTCCTCCCCAATGATAATGCTGCTACTCCCCCTCCTCACTCTGCCTCCTCCCCAATGATAATGCTGCTAATTCCCCTCCTCACTCTGCCTCCTCCCCAATGATAATGCTGCTACTCCCCCTCCTCACTCTGCCTCCTCCCCAATGATAATGCTGCTACTCCCCCTCCTCACTCTGCCTCCTCCCCAATGATAATGCTGCTACTCCCCCTCCCTATGGTCATTCCCCCCACCTCCCCAATGATAATGCTGCTACTCCCCCTATGGTCATCCCCCCCACCTCCCCAATGATAATGCTGCTACTCCCCCTATGGTCATTCCCCCACCTCCCCAATGATAATGCTGCTACTCCCCCTATGGTCATTCCCCCCACCTCACCAATGATAATGCTGCTACTCCCCCTATGGTCATCCCCCCCACCTCCCCAATGATAATGCTGCTACTCCCCCTATGGTCATTCCCCCACCTCCTCAATGATAATGCTGCTACTCCCCCTATGGTCATCCCCCCCACCTCCCCAATGATAATGCTGCTACTCCCCCTATGGTCATCCCACCCACCTCCTCAATGATAATGCTGATACTCCCCCTATGGTCATCCCCCCCACCTCCCCAATGATAATGCTGCTACTCCCCCTATGGTCATCCCCCCCACCTCCCCAATGATAATGCTGCTACTCCCCCTATGGTCATTCCCCCACCTCCCCAATGATAATGCTGCTACTCCCCCTATGGTCATCCCCCCACCTCCTCAATGATAATGCTGCTACTCCCCCTATGGTCATCCCCCCACCTCCCCAATGAGAACAAGCTAGGTACAGCCGACTAGCGCTAACATGTTGCCATGGAGAACAAGCTAGGTACAGCCGAC
>NW_021822764.1:89536-154536 GCF_901001165.1 Salmo trutta | reverse complement strand
CCCTCTGGAGCTCAACAGGTAATAACCCAGAAGGCTGTTCTATCTGAACACCCTCCTCCCTTGATAAACCCTAATGGAATATGTCTTACAGGAGCTCTATCAGATTGGCTGACATAATAAGCACTTGGCCCCCAGAACTATTAAATTACCCAATTGGCAATTATAACCACTTAACTGGTTCTACATTGTAAAAGTCCATTTCCACATCCATTGGTAAATTCCTCTTAATCAGACTTAATGATATATCAACACCATGCAGATGTAACCGATGTGAAAATGGCTAGCTAGTTAGCGGTGGTGCGCAGCTAATAACGTTTCAATCGGGAGACGTCACTCGCTCTGAGACCTTGAAGTAGTTGTTTCCTCTTTGCTGCGGCTACTGTCTCTGGCTGCAGTGTAGCCTAATCCACACAGACTCTCTGCCACAAAACGAGTGACAAAACATTACAGAACCTGGCCAGATAATTTCTATTCTTCAGTCTCAAGTTATTTTTTATTTTCTATCAAGTTGAATCTCAAGTCATCAAATTTGTGACCAAGTCAAGTCATGTGACTCGGGGTCCACATGGTGGTGGCTGCATCATGTTATGAGTATGCTTGCCATCGGCAAGGACTGTGGAGTTTTTTTTTCAGGATAAAAATACATGGAATAGAGCTAAGCACAGGCAAAATCATAAAGGAAAACCTGCTTTCCACCAGACACTATGAGATTAATTCACCTTTCAGCAGGACAATAACCTACAACACAAAGCCAAATCTACACTGGAGTTGCTCACCAAGACAACATTGAATATTCATAAGTGGCCTTGTTACAGTTTTGACTTAAATCGTCTTGAAAATCTATGGCAAGACTTGAATTCAGGTGTGCAAAGCTCTTAGAGATGTAGCCTAAAAGGCTGACAGCTGTAATGACTCATAGAGACTCACCCAGGACTCCCAGCTGTAATGACTCTTAGAGACTTACCCAGGAAGACTCCCAGCTGTAATGACTCTTAGAGACTTACCCAGGACTCCCAGCTGTAATGACTCTTAGAGATTTACCCAAGAAGACTCCCAGCTGTAATGACTCTTAGAGACTCACCCAGGAAGACTCCCAGCTGTAATGACTCTTAGAGACTCACCCAGGAAGACTCCCAGCTGTAATGACTCTTAGAGACTCACCCAGGAAGACTCCCAGCTGTAATGACTCTTAGAGACTCACCCAGGAAGACTCCCAGCTGTAATGACTCTTAGAGATTTACCCAGGAAGACTCCCAGCTGTAATGACTCTTAGAGACTTAGCCAGGAAGACTCCCAGCTGTAATGACTCTTAGAGATTTACCCAAGAAGACTCCCAGCTGTTATGACACTTAGAGACTCACCCAGGAAGACTCCCAGCTGTTATGACACTTAGAGACTTACCCTAAAGACTAACAGCTGTAATCGCTGCTAAAGGTGTTTCTAACATGTATTGACTCAGGTAGGGTGAATACTTATCTAATCGAGATATACTGTGCATTCAGAAAGGTTTCAGACCGCTTCCCTTTGCCACATTTTATTTTACGTTACAGCCTTATTCTAAAATGGATTAAATTATCAATCTACACACAATACCCCATAATGACAAAGCAAAAAACAGGTTTTTAAAAAACTGAAATAACTTATTTACATCAGTATTCAGACCCTTTGCTATGAGACTCGAAATTGAGCTCAGGTGCAATCTGTTTCCATTGATCATCCTTGAGATGTTCCTACAACTTGACTGGAATCCACCTGTGGTAAATTCAATTGATTGCACATGATTTGGAAAGGCACACACATGTCTATATAAGGTCCCACAGTTGACAGTGCATGTCAGAGCAAAAACCAAACCATGAGGTTGAAGGAATTGTCCGTAGAGCTCAGAGACAGGATTGTGTCGAGGCACAGATCTGGGGAAGGGTAACAAAACATTTCTGCAGCATTGAAGGTCCCCAAGAACACAGTGGCCTCCATCATTCTTAAATAGAAGAAGTTTGGAACCACCAAGACTCTTCCTAGAGCTTGAGGAATCATGGGAGAATGGCCTTGGTCGGGGAGGTGACCAAGAACCCGATGGTCACTCTGACAGAGCTCCAGAGTTCCTCTGTGGAGATGAGAGAACCTTCCAGAAGGACAAACGTCTCTGCAGCACTCCACCAATCAGACCTTTATGGTAGAGTGGCCAGACGGAAGCCACTCCTCAGTAGAAGGCACATGACAGCCCGCTTGGATTTTGCCAAAAGTCACCTAAAATGGTTTGACAAGATTCTCCGGTCTGATGAAACCAAGATTGAACTCTTTGGCCTGAATGCAAATTTTCACGTCTGGAGGAAACCTGGCGCCATCCCTACGGTGAAGCATGGTGGTGGCAGCATCAGGCTGTGGGGATGTTTTTCAGTGGCAGGGAGGCTAGTCAGGATGGAGGGAAAATGAATAGAGAAAAGTACAGAGAGAGCCTTGATAAAAACCTGCTTCAGAGCGCTCAGGACTTCAGTCTGGGGAGAAGGTTAACCTTCCAACAGGACAACGACCCTAAGCACACAGCCAAGACAACGCAGGAGTGGCTTCGGGACTTGTCTCTGAATGTCCTTGAGTGGCCCAGCCAGAGCCCAGACTTGAACCCGATTGAACATCGCTAGAGAGACCTGAAAATATCTGTGCAGCGACGCTCCCCATCCAACCTGACAGAGCTTGAGAGGATCTGCTGAGAAGAATGGTAGAAACTCCCCAAATACAGGTGTGCCAAGCGTGTAGCGTCATACCCAAGAAGACTCGAGGCTGTAATTGCTGCCAAAGGTGGTTCAACAAAGTACTGAGTTAAAAGGGTCTGAATACTTATGGAAATGTGATATTTCAAAAATATTGATGTGCAAAAATTCCTATAAACCTGTTTTTTCTTTGTCATTATGGGGTATTAATGAGGGGGGGAAAACAATTTACTCTCCATAATCCAGTCACCTCATAGAGAGAACAGTGTTTAAACTATTGCCCAACACCAAACTAGTATGGAAACAGAGGCCAGATGGCTTTACCCAACAACAAACTGGTATGGAAACAGAGGCCAGATGGCTTTGCCCAACACCAAACTAGTATGGAAACAGAGGCCAGATGAAACAACATGTTGAAGCAATACAGTGTGCAGGGTGTCCAGTTCCACCTCCGTTCTGTTACACTCTAACTTCTAGATGTTCAGGGAGGAAGTGAATGGACTCTTCATTAACCAACAGTACTTCCCCCAGTGAAATACATGACATGCAGATGAAAATTAAAGACTTTCTTCCAGTGTTTCTGTCTTTTCACAATAGATTTGAGTCTTATTGTAAAGTTTAGCCTAATGGTCAGTCCTGCTAATGGGTCATTATGCTATCTAGCCTAATGGTCAGTCATTCCCGCTAATGGAAATGATCCTATCCTAATGCATGCGTTTAAGACATCTCTGAGGTGTTAGGCTATCGAAAGGCATAAACTCTGTGTTGTTTTGTTTCCCAGTGCTCCACCCGGGGCATCATTACAACAGTATACAGCGCCTTCAGGAAGTGTTCAACCCACATTGATTTACTCCACATTTTGTTGTTACAGCCTGACTTCAAAATTGATTAAATCATTTTTTCCCCCCTCACTAAACAATATCCCGTAATGACAAAGTGAAAACATAAAGAGAAATGTTTTCAAATTTATTGAAAATGAAATACAGAAATATATACGATTTGCATAAGAAAATTCGCCTTGGGCGGCAGGTAGCCTAGTGGTTAGAGAGTTGGGTCAGTTTCCGAAAGGTTGCTGGATCGAATCTCCTGGCTGACAAGGTAAAAATCTGTCGTTCTGCCCCCTGAACAAGGCAGTTAACCCCACTGTTCCCTGGAAGGCTGTCATTGTAAATAAGAATTTGTTATTAACTGACTTGCCTAGTTAAATAAAGTTTAAATAAATAAAAGTATTCACTCACACAATGCTTTGTAGAGACACCTTTGATGGCGATTGCTGAATACATTCTGTATCAGCATTTGGGAATTTTCTCCCATTCTTCCTTGCAGATTTTAAGTTAGATGTGGAGTGGCGATGAACAGCAATCTTCAAGTCTTTCCACAGATTTTTCAAAATGGGATTCAAGTCTGGGCTTTGGCTGGACAACTCAAGGACTTTCACATTCTTGATATGAAGCCAGTCCAGTATTGCTTTGGCTGTATGCTTAGAATGAAGTAGGATGGCGCCAGCGAGGATGCCTGACGTTTTACCAACTCTGCTATTTTCTTCGGGGTTTTTTTGCGTTGTTTGTAACTTATTTTTTAAAACTTATTTTGTACATAATGTTGCCGCTACCATCTCTTATGACCAAAAATAACTTCTGGAGATTCAGAACAGCAATTACTCACCTCAAACAGGAAGAAGCATTTTCCTTTAAGGAGTCCGACACGAAGGATATACTGCTCTCCCGGGAACGGGCCCAAATCCCCCGTCATTTGCGTGAAGAGAAGACGGAGAAAAAGGTGGCGGAGGTCAGGCTGCTTTAGGCGAGCGAGTAAACCCCCGCTGCCATCCGTTCTATTGGCCAACGTGCAATCAGAGGAAAACAAAATGGATGACCTACGATCAAGATTATCCTACCAACGGGACATTAAAAACAGTAATATCTTATGTTTCACCGAGTCGTGGCTGAACGACGACATGAATAACATAGAGCTGGGGGGTTATACACTTTTTCGGCAGGATAGAACAGCCGCCTCTGGTAAGACAAGGGGTGGCGGTCTATGTATATTTGTAAACAACAGCTGGTGCAGGAAATCTAACGAAGTCTCAAGGTTTTGTATCTCATGATAAGCTGTAGACCCTATTCCTTATACAGACTACAATATGTCTGGTCAGAACCCTATTCCCTATATAGACTACAATACCGTGCCTGAGGTAGAGTATCTCATGATAAGCTGTAGACCACACTATCTACCAAGATAGTTTTCATCTGTATTTTTTCGTAGCTGTCTATTTACTCCCACAAACCGATGATGGCACTAAGACCGCACTCAACGAGCTGTATTCTGCCATAAGCAAACAGGAAAATGCTCATCCAGAGATGGCGCTCCTAGTGGCCGGAGGACTTTAATGCAGGGAAACTTAAATCCGTTTTTACCTCATTTCTACCAGCATGTTAAATGTGCAACCACCTTTACTCCACACACAGAGATGTGAACAAAGCTCTCCATAGCCCTCCATTTGGCAAATCTGACCATAATTCTATCCTCCTGATCCTCCAAAAACTAAAGTAGAAAGCACCAGTGACTCGGTCAATAAAAAGTGGTCAGATGAAGCAGATGCTAAACTACAGGACTGTTTTGCTAACACAGACTGGAATATGTTCCGGGATTCATCCAATGGCATTGAGGAGTACACCACATTAGTCACTGGCTTCATCAATAAGTGCATCGATGACATCTTCTCCACAGTGACCGTACGTACATACCCCAACCAGAAGCCATGGATTACAGGCAATATCCGCACTGAGCTAAAGTGTAGAGCTGCCGCTTTCAAGGAGCGGGACTCTAACCCAGAAGCTTATAATAAATCCCGCTATGCACTGCGACGAACCAGGCAAAGTGTCAATACAGGACTAAGATTGAATCATACTACACCGGCTTCGACGCTCGACAGATGTGGCAGGGCTTGCAAACTACTACAGACTACAAAGGGAAGCACAGACGCAAGCTGCCCAGTGACACGAGCCTACCAGACGAGCTAAATTACTTCTATGCTCACTTCAAGGCAGGTAACACTGAAACATGCATGAGAGCATCAGATGTTCCGGACGACTGTGTGATCACGCTCTCCGTAGCCGACACAAGGCTGCAGGGCCAGACGGATTACCAGGACGTGTACTCCGGGCATGTGCTGACCAACTGGCAAGTGTCTTCACTGACATTTTCAACATGTCCCTGATTGAGTCTGTAATACCAACATGTTTCAAACAGACCACCATAGTCCCTGTGCCCAAGAACACTAACGTAACCTGCCTAAATGACTACCGACCCGTAGCACTCACGTCTGTAGCGATGAAGTGCTTTGAAAGGCTGGTAATGGCTCACATTAACACCATTATCCCAGAAACACTAGACCCACTCCAATTTGCAGATGATGCAATCTCTATTGCACTCCACACTGCCCTTTCCCACCTGGACAAAAGGAACACCTATGTGAGAATGCTATTCATTGACTACAGCTCAGCGTTCAACACCATAGTGCCCTCAAAGCTCATCACTAAGCTAAGGATCCTGAGACTAAACACCTTCCTCTGCAACTGGATCCTGGACTTCCTGACAGACCGCCCCCAGGTTGTGAGGGTAGGTAGCAACACATCCGCCACGCTGATCCTCAACACTGGAGCTCCCCAGGGGTGCGTGCTCAGTCCCCTCCTGTACTCCCTGTTCACCCACGACTGCATGGCCAGGCACAACTCCAACACCATCATTAAGTTTGCAGACGACACAACAGTGGTAGGCCTGATCACCGACAATGACGAGACAGCCTATAGGGAGGAGGTCAGAGACCTGGCCGGGTGGTGCCAGAATAACAACCTATCCCTCAACGTAACCAAGACTAAGGAGATGATTGTGGACTACAGGAAAAGGAGCACCGAGCACGCTCCCATTCTCATCGACGGGGCTGTAGAGGAGCAGGTTGAGAGCTTCAAGTTCCTTGGTGTCCACATCACCAACAAACTAGAATGGTCCAAACACACCAAGACAGTCGTGAAGAGGGCATGACAAAACCTATTCCCCCTGAGGAAACTAAAAATATTTGGCATGGGTCCCGTGATCCTCAAAAGGTTCTACAGCTGCACCATCGAGAGCATCCTGAACGGTTGCATCACTGCCTGGTACTGCAATTGCTCGGCCTCTGACTGCAAGGCACTACAGAGGGTAGTGCGTACGGTCCAGTACATCACTGGGGAAAAGCTGCCTGCCATCCAGGACCTCTATACCAGGCGGTGTCAGAGGAAGGCCCTAAAAATTGTCAAAGACCCCAGCCACCCCAGTCATAGACTGTTCTCTCTACTACCGCATGGCAAGCGGTACCGGAGTGCCAAGTCTAGGACAAAAAGGCTTCTCAACAGTTTTTACCCCCGAAGCCATAAGACTCCCGAACAGGTAACCAAATGGTTACCCGGACTATTTGCATTGTGTGCCCTCCCCCCAACCCCTCTTTATGCTGCTGCTACTCTCTGTTTATCATATATGCATAGTCACTTTAACCATACCTACATGTACATACTACCTCAATCAGCCTGACTAACCGGTGTCTGTATATCGCCTTGCTACTCTTATTTTCAAATGTCTTTTTACTGTTGTTTTATTTATTTCCTCACCCCCCCCCCCTCTGGCTCTGTGTACAGTCCAGGGCTGTGTTTCTCTGGCTGTGTGTTCAGTCCAGGGCTGTGTTACTCTGGCTGTGTGTTCAGTCCAGGGCTGTGTTTCTCTGGCTGTGTGTTCAGTCCAGGGCTGTGTTTCTCTGGCTGTGTGTTCAATCCAGGGCTGTGTTTCTCTGGCTGTGTGTTCAGTCCAGGGCTGTGTTTCTCTGGCTGTGTGTTCAGTCCAGGGCTGTGTTTCTCTGGCTGTGTGTTCAGTCCAGGGCTGTGTTTCTCTGGCTGTGTGTTCAGTCCAGGGCTGTGTTTCTGTGGCTGTGTGTTCAGTCCAGGGCTGTGTTTCTCTGGCTGTGTGTTCAGTCCAGGGCTGTGTTTCTCTGGCTGTGTGTTCAGTCCAGGGCTGTTAACCAACCCCAAACCCAGCTGAGCTAACTGCCGCTCTGCGATCCTGTCATTGAAGACAGGAGGAAACTAGACGGACTGGAAGAACGAGTGGACGGAGAGAGAGAGAGAGAGAGAAGGTGACAGAGGAAAGGAAAAGACAGAGAGGGAACAGAAGAGGAGAGGAGAGAGAAGAGAGGAGAGGAGACACTGACAGTTGGACTTTTAAATGGTGGCAACAGAACTGATGATCTGACTCTCACCCCAACACAACACCTGGTAAGACCCTCTCTCTCTCTCTCTCTCTCTTTCTCTCTCTCCTCTCTCTTTCTCTCTCTCCTCTCTCTCAATTCAATTCAATTCAATTCAATTCAATTCAATACAATTCAATTCAATACAATTCAATTCAATACAATTCAATTTGCTTTATTGGCATGACGTAACAATGTACATATTGCCAAAGCTTATTTTGGATATTTATCAATATAAAAATAAATAAAAATGAGAATCCAAATTGTCAACGGGACAACAGTAACAACAATAACCAAGGGTCAAAATAACCAACATATTCAACAATAACAATAAGCATACAGTAGAGGACATGTGCAGGTTTATTGGTCTGTCAGACACTGTCCCTCAACTTATGGCAGGCAGCAATGTAGTGCGCTGCCAACCTACAGCTCTCTGCGTCCTCCCCCAACAGGACGGGGAGCCTATCCTCATCAGAGAGGTCTTTGAAACCTTGAATAAGGGTTTCAAATTTGGGGAAATGACACTCTCTAATTGTTCTATATTTTTTACATTTTGTCAGGAAATGCAGCTCCGTCTCAGGTTCTGCTGTTGTGCAGTGGTTGCACAGCCTTTCCTCTACAGGGAGCCAGGTTTTCCTGTGTCTACCCTTCTCAATGGCAAGGCTGTGCTCACTGAGCCTGTACTTTGTCAAGGTTTTGATCAGTAACCATGGTCAAATAGTTAGCCACGGTGTACTGTCGATTTAGGGCCAGAGAGCACTGCATTTTGCTTTGTGTTTGTGCTTGTGTTTCCCAATAAGCAATGTAGTTTTGTTTTCACTGTGTTGTAATTTGGTTTATTCTGATTGATTGGATGTTCTGGTCCTGAGGCTTCAGTGTGTTAGTAGAACAGGTTTGTGAACTCAGCCCCAGGACCAGCTGGATGAGGGTCCTGAGGCTTCAGTGTGTTAGTAGAACAGGTTTGTGAACTGAGCCCCAGGACCAGCTGGATGAGGGTCCTGAGGCTTCAGTGTGTTAGTAGAACAGGTTAGTGAACTCAGCCCCAGGACCAGCTGGATGAGGGTCCTGAGGCTTCAGTGTGTTAGTAGAACAGGTTTGTGAACTCAGCCCCAGGACCAGCTGGATGAGGGTCCTGAGGCTTCAGTGTGTTAGTAGAACAGGTTAGTGAACTCAGCCTCAGGACCAGCTGGATGAGGGTCCTGAGGCTTCAGTGTGTTAGTAGAACAGGTTAGTGATCTCAGCCCCAGGACCAGCTGGATGAGGGTCCTGAGGCTTCAGTGTGTTAGTAGAACAGGTTAGTGAACTCAGCCCCAGGACCAGCTGGATGAGGGTCCTGAGGCTTCAGTGTGTTAGTAGAACAGGTTAGTGATCTCAGCCCCAGGACCAGCTGGATGAGGGTCCTGAGGCTTCAGTGTGTTAGTAGAACAGGTTAGTGAACTCAGCCCCAGGACCAGCTGGATGAGGGTCCTGAGGCTTCAGTGTGTTAGTAGAACAGGTTAGTGAACTCAGCCCCAGGACCAGCTGGATGAGGGTCCTGAGGCTTCAGTGTGTTAGTAGAACAGGTTAGTGAACTCAGCCCCAGGACCAGCTGGATGAGGGTCCTGAGGCTTCAGTGTGTTAGTAGAAGGGTGTGTGTGTTCTACTCTAAACAGAAACTGATATTCATCTGTTCATCTGAGAGAGGGAGAGAATGCGAGTCGTCATTCAGGATGGTTTGAACAAGGTGTGCTGGAAACACCCCCACGTATCGGAATGCTGCTCTGGCCTTCATCCACACACACACACACACACACACACACACACACACACACACACACACACACACACACACACACACACACATTCATTCCCACCTGGAATGATAGAGGGAAAGAGAGGACAGAGGGAGTCAGATTCTGATGTTTTACTGCTAGATAGATGCCTTCTTTACTGTGAGTGAATGTGGTATCCAGAAAGTTATCTGAGAGTGTTTGGATATTTTGGTTCCAGGTTGCTTTCTGCTATTCTTCTGTGCTGTTTTGGGGCCCATCATTTTTGTTGATGGTGCTGTCAATGTTGTTTCTATGGGGAGATGAAGACAGTTAGAAACACTATGGCCTGTGATAAAGCTGTCCCCTCGTGTGCTCGTTAGATCAGGTAGTGTTCCTGTGTCGCATTTGTGTCCCCACAGATGAGCACATTTCCCTGGGGCTGGAAATGGCACGTCTCTCTCTCTCTCTCTGGGTCTGGAAATGGCACCTCTCTCTCTCTCTCTCTCTCTGTCTCTCTCTCTCTCTCTCTCTCTCTCTCTCTCTCTCTCTCTCTCTCTCTCTCTCTAACTCTCTCTCTAACTCTCTCTCTCTCTCCCCCTGTGTTTGTGGTGTGATGTAGTAGCAGCCAGTCTGATATGGATCAGTTGAATGTTGCTGAACCAGTTCCCACGTGATGTTATCTTCCCCTTACTATCACAGGTTCCACAAAAGCACTGAGACAAACAGAGAGAGGGACAGGGAGGGAGAGGGAGAGGGAGAGGGAGAGGGAGAGGGAGAGGGAGAGGAAGGGGAGAGGAGAAGGGAGAGGAGAGGGGAGAGGAAGGGAGAGGAGAGGGGAGAGGAAGTGAGAGGAGAGGAGAGGAAGGGAGAGGAGAGGAGAAGGAAGAGGAGGGAGAGGAGAAGGGAGAGAGGGAGAGGAGAAGGGAGAGAGGGAGAGGAGAAGGGAGAGGAGAAGGGAGAGGAGAAGGGAGAGGAGAAGGGAGAGGAGAGGAGAGGAGAAGGGAGAGGAGAAGGGAGAGGAGAAGGTAGAGGAGAAGGGAGAGAGGGAGAGGAGAAGGGAGAGGAGAAGGGAGAGGAGAAGGGAGAGGAGAAGGGAGAGGAGAAGGGAGAGGAGAAGGGAGAGAGGGAGAGGAGAAGGGAGAGGAGAAGGGAGAGGAGAAGGGAGAGAGGGAGAGAGGGAGAGGAGAGGAGAGGAGAAGGGAGAGGAGAAGGTAGAGAGGAGAAGGGAGAGGAGAAGGGAGAGGAGAAGGGAGAGGAGAAGGTAGAGAGGAGAAGGGAGAGGAGGAGAAGGGAGAGGAGAAGGGAGAGGTGAGAGGAGAGGAGGTGAAGGGAGAGAAGGGGGAGAATGGAGAGAAGGGAAAAAATTCCACAAAGTAAATCATCTAAAAAGGAATAAGTCAAAAACTTTGTGGAGTAGCCAGGACTGTCTGAGCGTCAATCGCCAAGATTGTAATCTGCTGGTCAGATAGGAGTGTTGGGCCAGTAACCGAAAGGTTGCTGGATCGAATCCCCTAGCCCACAAGGTAAACATCTGTCGTTCTGCCCTTGAACAAGGCAGTTAACCCCTAACAACAACTGCACCCTGGGAGCCAATGACGTGGATGTCGATTAAAGCAGCCGCCCGCACCTCTCTGATTCAGAGGGGTTGGGTTAAATACGGAAGACACATTTCAGTTGAAGGCATTTAATTGCACATCTGACTAGGTATCCCCATTTCCCTTTCCAACTGACTAGGTATCCCCATTTCCCTTTCCAACTGACTAGGTATCCCCCCTTTCCAACTGACTAGGTATCCCCCCTTTCCCTTTCCAACTGACTAGGTATCTCCCCTTTCCCTTTCCAACTGACTAGGTATCCCCCTTTCCCTTTCCAACTGACTAGGTATCCCCCCTTTCCAACTGACTAGGTATCCCCCCTTTCCAACTGACTAGGTATCCCCCTTTCCCTTTCCAACTGACTAGGTATCCCCCCTTTCCCTTTCCAACTGACTAGGTATCCCCCCTTTCCAACTGACTAGGTATCCCCCCTTTCCCTTTCCAACTGACTAGGTATCCCCCCCTTTCCAACTGACTAGGTATCCCCCCTTTCCCTTTCCAACTGACTAGGTATCCCCCCTTTCCAACTGACTAGGTATCCCCCCTTTCCAACTGACTAGGTATCCCCCTTTCCCTTTCCAACTGACTAGGTATCCCCCCTTTCCAACTGACTAGGTATCCCCCCTTTCCCTTTCCAACTGACTAGGTATCCCCCTTTCCAACTGACTAGGTATCCCCCCTTTCCAACTGACTAGGTATCCCCCCTTTCCCTTTCCAACTGACTAGGTATCCCCCCTTTCCCTTTCCAACTGACTAGGTATCCCCCTTTCCACTGACTAGGTATCCCCCCTTTCCCTTTCCAACTGACTAGGTATCCCCCTTTCCAACTGACTAGGTATCCCCCCTTTCCCTTTCCAACTGACTAGGTATCCCCCCTTTCCCTTTCCAACTGACTAGGTATCCCCCTTTCCAACTGACTAGGTATCCCCCCTTTCCAACTGACTAGGTATCCCCCCTTTCCCTTTCCAACTGACTAGGTATCCCCCCTTTCCTTTCCACTGACTAGGTATCCCCCTTTCCAACTGACTAGGTATCCCCCCTTTCCAACTGACTAGGTATCCCCCCTTTCCCTTTCCAACTGACTAGGTATCCCCCCTTTCCCTTTCCTACTGACTAGGTATCCCCCCTTCCTTTCCAACTGACTAGGTATCCCCCTTTCCAACTGACTAGGTATCCCCCTTTCCAACTGACTAGGTATCCCCCTTTCCAACTGACTAGGTATCCCCCTTTCCCTTTCCAACTGACTAGGTATCCCCCCTTTCCCTTTCCAACTGACTAGGTATCCCCCCTTTCCAACTGACTAGGTATCCCCCTTTCCAACTGACTAGGTATCCCCCCTTTCCCTTTCCAACTGACTAGGTATCCCCCCTTTCCAACTGACTAGGTATCCCCCTTTCCCTTTCCAACTGACTAGGTATCCCCCCTTTCCCTTTCCAACTGACTAGGTATCCCCCCTTTCCCTTTCCAACTGACTAGGTATCCCCCCTTTCCAACTGACTAGGTATCCCCCCTTTCCCTTTCCAACGGACTAGGTACCCCCCCTTTCCAACTGACTAGTTATCCCCCTTTCCAACTGACTAGGTATCCCCCCCTTTCCCTTTCCAACTGACTAGGTATCCCCCTTTCCAACTGACTAGGTATCCCCCCTTTCCCTTTCCAACTGACTAGGTATCCCCCCTTTCCCTTTCCAACTGACTAGGTATCCCCCTTTCCAACTGACTAGGTATCCCCCCTTTCCAACTGACTAGGTATCCCCCCCTTTCCAACTGACTAGGTATCCCCTTTCCAACTGACTAGGTATCCCCCCTTTCCCTTTCCAACTGACTAGGTATCCCCCTTTCCCTTTCCAACTGACTAGGTATCCCCCCTTTCCAACTGACTAGGTATCCCCCCTTTCCCTTTCCAACTGACTAGGTATCCCCCTTTCCCTTTCCAACTGACTAGGTATCCCCCCTTCCAACTGACTAGGTATCCCCCCTTTCCCTTTCCAACTGACTAGGTATCCCCCCTTTCCAACTGACTAGGTATCCCCCCTTTCCAACTGACTAGGTATCCCCCCTTTCCCTTTCCAACTGACTAGGTATCCCCCCTTTCCCTTTCCAACTGACTAGGTATCCCCCCTTTCCCTTTCCAACTGACTAGGTATCCCCCCTTTCCAACTGACTAGGTATCCCCCCTTTCCCTTTCCAACTGACTAGGTATCCCCCCTTTCCCTTTCCAACTGACTAGGTATCCCCCTTTCCAAATGACTAGGTATCCCCCCTTTCCAACTGACTAGGTATCCCCCTTTCCCTTTCCAACTGACTAGGTATCCCCCCTTTCCCTTTCCAACTGACTAGGTATCCCCCTTTCCCTTTCCAACTGACTAGGTATCCCCCTTTCCCTTTCCAACTGACTAGGTATCCCCCTTTCCAACTGACTAGGTATCCCCCTTTCCAACTGACTAGGTATCCCCCCTTTCCCTTTCCAACTGACTAGGTATCCCCCCTTTCCAACTGACTAGGTATCCCCCCTTTCCCTTTCCAACTGACTAGGTATCCCCCCTTTCCCTTTCCAACTGACTAGGTATCCCCCTTTCCAACTGACTAGGTATCCCCCTTTCCCTTTCCAACTGACTAGTTATCCCCCCTTTCCCTTTCCAACTGACTAGGTATCCCCCCTTTCCAACTGACTAGGTATCCCCCTTTCCAACTGACTAGGTATCCCCCTTTCCCTTTCCAACTGACTAGGTATCCCCCCTTTCCAACTGACTAGGTATCCCCCCTTTCCAACTGACTAGGTATCCCCCCTTTCCCTTTCCAACTGACTAGGTATCCCCCCTTTCCCTTTCCAACTGACTAGGTATCCCCCTTTCCCTTTCCAACTGACTAGGTATCCCCCCTTTCCCTTTCCAACTGACTAGGTATCCCCCTTTCCAACTGACTAGGTATCCCCCCTTTCCCTTTCCAACTGACTAGGTATCCCCCCTTCCAACTGACTAGGTATCCCCCCTTTCCCTTTCCAACTGACTAGGTATCCCCCCTTCCAACTGACTAGGTATCCCCCCTTTCCCTTTCCAACTGACTAGGTATCCCCCTTTCCAACTGACTAGGTATCCCCCCTTTCCAACTGACTAGGTATCCCCCCTTTCCAACTGACTAGGTATCCCCCTTTCCAACTGACTAGGTATCCCCCCTTTCCAACTGACTAGGTATCCCCCCCTTTCCCTTTCCAACTGACTAGGTATCCCTCTTTCCCTTTCCAACTGACTAGGTATCCCCCCTTTCCAACTGACTAGGTACCCCCCTTTCCAACTGACTAGGTATCCCCCCTTTCCCTTTCCAACTGACTAGGTATCCCCCCTTTCCAACTGACTAGGTATCCCCCCTTTCCCTTTCCAACTGACTAGGTATCCCCCCTTTCCAACTGACTAGGTATCCCCCCCTTTCCCTTTCCAACTGACTAGGTATCCCCTCTTTCCCTTTCCAACTGACTAGGTATCCCCCCTTTCCCTTTCCAACTGACTAGGTATCCCCCCTTTCCAACTGACTAGGTATCCCCCCTTTCCCTTTCCAACTGACTAGGTATCCCCCTTTCCTTTCCAACTGACTAGGTATCCCCCCTTTCCCTTTCCAACTGACTAGGTATCCCCCCTTTCCCTTTCCAACTGACTAGGTATCCCTCCCTTTCCAACTGACTAGGTATCCCCCCTTTCCCTTTCCAACTGACTAGGTATCCCCCTTCCCTTTCCAACTGACTAGGTATCCCCCTTTCCAACTGACTAGGTATCCCCCCTTTCCACTGACTAGGTATCCCCTTCCAACTGACTAGGTATCCCCCTTCTTCCAACTGACTAGGTATCCCCCCTTTCCAACTGACTAGGTACCCCCCTTTCCAACTGACTAGGTATCCCCCCTTTCCAACTGACTAGGTATCCCCCCTTTCCCTTTCCAACTGACTAGGTATCCCCCCTTTCCAACTGACTAGGTATCCCCCCTTTCTTCCTTTCCAACTGACTAGGTATCCCCCCTTTCCAACTGACTAGTATCCCCCTTTCCTTTCCAACTGACTAGGTATCCCCCCTTTCCCTTTCCAACTGACTAGGTATCCCCCCTTTCCAACTGACTAGGTATCCCCCCTTTCCAACTGACTAGGTATCCCCCCTTTCCCTTTCCAACTGACTAGGTATCCCCCCTTTCCAACTGACTAGGTATCCCCCTTTCCTTTCCAACTGACTAGGTATCCCCCCTTTCCAACTGACTAGGTATCCCCCTTTCCTTTCCAACTGACTAGGTATCCCCCCTTTCCAACTGACTAGGTATCCCCCCCTTTCCCTTTCCAACTGACTAGGTATCCCCCTTTCCTTTCCAACTGACTAGGTATCCCCCCTTTCCCTTTCCAACTGACTAGGTATCCCCCCTTTCCAACTGACTAGGTATCCCCCCTTTCCCTTTCCAACTGACTAGGTATCCCCCCTTTCCCTTTCCAACTGACTAGGTATCCCCCCTTTCCAACTGACTAGGTATCCCCCTTTCCTTTCCAACTGACTAGGTATCCCCCCTTTCCCTTTCCAACTGACTAGGTATCCCCCTTTCCATCTGACTAGGTATCCCCCCTTTCCAACTGACTAGGTATCCCCCCTTTCCAACTGACTAGGTATCCCCCTTTCCTTTCCAACTGACTAGGTATCCCCCCTTTCCCTTTCCAACTGACTAGGTATCCCCCCTTTCCAACTGACTAGGTATCCCCCTTTCCAACTGACTAGGTATCCCCCCTTTCCTTTCCAACTGACTAGGTATCCCCCCTTTCCAACTGACTAGGTATCCCCCCTTTCCAACTGACTAGGTATCCCCCTTTCCTTTCCAACTGACTAGGTATCCCCCTTTCCTTTCCAACTGACTAGGTATCCCCCCTTTCCAACTGACTAGGTATCCCCCCTTTCCAACTGACTAGGTATCCCCCTTTCCCTTTCCAACTGACTAGGTATCCCCCTTTCCCTTTCCAACTGACTAGGTATACCCCCTTTCCAACTGACTAGGTATCCCCCCTTTCCAACTGACTAGGTATCCCCCTTTCCCTTTCCAACTGACTAGGTATCCCCCCTTTCCAACTGACTAGGTATCCCCCCCTTTCCAACTGGCTAGGTATCCCCCCTTTCCCTTTCCAACTGACTAGGTACCCCCCTTTCCTTTCCAACTGACTAGGTATCCCCCCTTTCCTTTCCAACTGACTAGGTATCCCCCCCTTTCCAACTGACTAGGTATCCCCCCTTTCCAACTGGCTAGGTATCCCCCCTTTCCTTTCCAACTGACTAGGTATCCCCCCTTTCCCTTTCCAACTGACTAGGTATCCCCCCTTTCCAACTGACTAGGTATCCCCCTTTCCAACTGACTAGGTATCCCCCCCTTTCCTTTCCAACTGACTAGGTATCCCCCCTTTCCAACTGACTAGGTATCCCCCCTTTCCAACTGACTAGGTATCCCCCTTTCCTTTCCAACTGACTAGGTATCCCCCTTTCCTTTCCAACTGACTAGGTATCCCCCCTTTCCAACTGACTAGGTATCCCCCCTTTCCAACTGACTAGGTATCCCCCCTTTCCCTTTCCAACTGACTAGGTATCCCCCTTTCCCTTTCCAACTGACTAGGTATACCCCCTTTCCAACTGACTAGGTATCCCCCCTTTCCAACTGACTAGGTATCCCCCTTTCCCTTTCCAACTGACTAGGTATCCCCCCTTTCCAACTGACTAGGTATCCCCCCCTTTCCAACTGGCTAGGTATCCCCCCTTTCCCTTTCCAACTGACTAGGTACCCCCCTTTCCTTTCCAACTGACTAGGTATCCCCCCTTTCCTTTCCAACTGACTAGGTATCCCCCCCTTTCCAACTGACTAGGTATCCCCCCTTTCCAACTGGCTAGGTATCCCCCCCTTTCCTTTCCAACTGACTAGGTATCCCCCCTTTCCCTTTCCAACTGGCTAGGTATCCCCCCTTTCCTTTCCAACTGACTAGGTATCCCCCCTTTCCCTTTCCAACTGACTAGGTATCCCCCCTTTCCCTTTCCAACTGACTAGGTATCCCCCCTTTCCCTTTCCAACTGACTAGGTATCCCCCCTTTCCCTTTCCAACTGACTAGGTATCCCCCCTTTCCAACTGACTAGGTATCCCCCCTTCCCTTTCCAACTGACTAGGTATCCCCCCCTTTCCCTTCCAACTGACTAGGTATCCCCCCTTTCCAACTGACTAGGTATCCCCCCTTTCCCTTTCCAACTGACTAGGTATCCCCCCTTTCCAACTGACTAGGTATCCCCCCTTTCCCTTTCCAAGCTGACTAGGTATCCCCCCTTTCCAACTGACTAGGTATCCCCCTTTCCCTTTCCAACTGACTAGGTATCCCCCCTTTCCAACTGACTAGGTACCACCCCCCCTTTCCAACTGACTAGGTATCCCCCCTTTCCCTTTCCAACTGACTAGGTATCCCCTTTCCCTTTCCCAACTGACTAGGTATCCCCCCCTTTCCAACTGACTAGGTACCCCCCCTTTCCAACTGACTAGGTATCCCCCTTTCCCTTTCCAACTGACTAGGTATCCCCCCTTTCCAACTGACTAGGTATCCCCCTTTCCCTTTCCAATGACTAGGTATCCCCCCTTTCCCTTTCCAACTGACTAGGTATCCCCCTTTCCCTTTCCAACTGACTAGGTATCCCCCTTTCCAACTGACTAGGTATCCCCCCTTTCCAACTGACTAGGTATCCCCCTTTCCACTGACTAGGTATCCCCCTTTCCCAAATGACTAGGTATCCCCCTTTCCAACTGACTAGGGTATCCCCCTTTCCCTTTCCAACTGACTAGGTATCCCCCCTTTCCAAATGACTAGGTATCCCCCCTGTCCAACTGACTAGGTATCCCCCCTTTCCAACTGACTAGGTATCCCCCCTTTTCCAACTGACTAGGTATCCCCCTTTCCAAATGACTAGGTATCCCCCTTTCCAACTGACTAGGTATCCCCCCTTTCCCTTTCCAACTGACTAGGTATCTCCCCCTTTCCAAATGACTAGGTATCCCCCCTTTCCCTTTCCAACTGACTAGGTATCCCCCCTTTCCAAATGACTAGGTATCCCCCTTTCCCTTTCCAACTGACTAGGTATCCCCCCTTTCCCTTTCCAACTGACTAGTATTCCCCCTTTCCAACTGACTAGGTATCCCCCCTTTCCCTTTCCAACTGACTAGGTATCCCCCCCCTTTCCCTTTCCAACTGACTAGGTATCCCCCCTTTTCCCTTTCCAACTGACTAGGTATCCCCCCCTTTCCAACTGACTAGGTATCCCCCCCTTTCCCTTTCCAACTGACTAGGTATCCCCCCTTTCCAACTGACTAGGTATCTCCCCCCTTTCCCTTTCCAACTGACTAGGTATCCCCCCTTTCCCTTTCCAACTGACTAGGTCTCCCCCCTTTCCCTTTCCAACTGACTAGGTATCCCCCCTTTCCAACTGACTAGGTATCCCCCCTTTCCCTTTTCCAACTGACTAGGTACTCCCCCCCTTTCCCTTTCCAACTGATAGGTATCCCCCCCTTTCCAACTGACTAGGTATCCCCCCTTTCCCTTTCCAACTGACTAGGTATCCCCCCCTTTCCCTTTCCAACTGACTAGGTATCCCCCTTTCCCTTTCCAACTGACTAGGTATCCCCCCTTTCCCTTTCCAAATGACTAGGTATCCCCCCTTTCCCTTTCCAACTGACTAGGTATCCCCCCTTTCCCTTTCCAACTGACTAGGTATCCCCCTTTCCCTTTCCAACTGACTAGGTATCCCCCCTTTCCAATGACTAGGTATCCCCCCTTTCCAACTGACTAGGTATCCCCCCTTTCCAACTGACTAGGTATCCCCCCTTTCCAACTGACTAGGTATCCCCCCTTTCCAACTGACTAGGTATCCCCCCTTTCCAACTGACTAGGTATCCCCCCTTTCCAACTGACTAGGTATCCCCCTTTCCAACTGACTAGGTATCCCCCTTTCCAAATGACTAGGTATCCCCCCTTTCCAACTGACTAGGTATCCCCCCTTTCCCTTTCCAACTGACTAGCTATCCCCCCCTTTCCAACTGACTAGGTATCCCCCCTTTCCCTTTCCAACTGACTAGCTATCCCCCCTTTCCAACTGACTAGGTATCCCCCCTTTCCCTTTCCAACTGACTAGGTATCCCCCCTTTCCAACTGACTAGGTATCCCCCCTTTCCAAATGACTAGGTATCCCCCCTTTCCAACTGACTAGGTATCCCCCTTTCCCTTTCCAACTGACTAGGTATCCCCCCTTTCCAACTGACTAGGTATCCCCCCTTTCCCTTTCCAACTGACTAGGTATCCCCCCTTTCCCTTTCCAACTGACTAGGTATCCCCCCTTTCCCTTTCCAACTGACTAGGTATCCCCCCTTTCCCTTTCCAACTGACTAGGTATCCCCCCTTTCCAAATGACTAGGTACCCCCCTTTCCAAATGACTAGGTACCCCCCTTTCCAACTGACTAGGTACCCCCCTTTCCAAATGACTAGGTACCCCCCTTTCCAACTGACTAGGTATCCCCCCTTTCCAAATGACTAGGTACCCCCCTTTCCAACTGACTAGTTATCCCCCCTTTCCAAATGACTAGGTACCCCCCTTTCCAACTGACTAGGTATCCCCCCTTTCCAAATGACTAGGTATCCCCCCTTTCCCTTTCCAACTGACTAGGTATCCCCCCTTTCCCTTTCCAACTGACTAGGTATCCCCCCTTTCCCTTTCCAACTGACTAGGTATCCCCCCTTTCCAACTGACTAGGTATCCCCCCTTTCCAACTGACTAGGTATCCCCCCTTTCCCTTTCCAACTGACTAGGTATCCCCCCTTTCCCTTTCCAACTGACTAGGTATCCCCCTTTCCAAATGACTAGGTATCCCCCTTTCCCTTTCCAACTGACTAGGTATCCCCCCTTTCCCTTTCCAACTGACTAGGTATCCCCCCTTTCCAACTGACTAGGTATCCCCCCTTTCCCTTTCCAACTGACTAGGTATCCCCCTTTCCAACTGACTAGGTATCCCCCCTTTCCCTTTCCAACTGACTAGGTATCCCCCCTTTCCAAATGACTAGGTATCCCCCCTTTCCCTTTCCAACTGACTAGGTATCCCCCCTTTCCCTTTCCAACTGACTAGGTATCCCCCTTTCCAACTGACTAGGTATCCCCCTTTCCCTTTCCAAATGACTAGGTATCCCCCCTTTCCCTTTCCAACTGACTAGGTATCCCCCCTTTCCAACTGACTAGGTATCCCCCCTTTCCCTTTCCAACTGACTAGGTATCCCCCTTTCCCTTTCCAAATGACTAGGTATCCCCCCTTTCCCTTCCAACTGACTAGGTATCCCCCTTTCCAACTGACTAGTTATCCCCCTTTCCAACTGACTAGGTATCCCCATTTCCCTTTCCAACTGACTAGGTATCCCCCCTTTCCCTTTCCAACTGACTAGTTATCCCCCTTTCCAACTGACTAGGTATCCCCATTTCCCTTTCCCAATAACTGAAGCTTGTGGACTGTATTTCCTAGAAGGTTGTTGTCTTGGGCACCTGGAGGTTCAGCAGTGTGTTCAGCAGTATGACCCAATCAGCAATTTCCCTGTATGTATCCAGTGAAAAGGATGGATCTTCTCAGGTTTTGGCCTGAGTTCTGTTATACTCACAGACACTGTAGTTTGGATAGAACATCATTTGAAAAGACTACAACCCTCAGAGTTCCCACTTCCTGGTTGGATACCTCTCAGGTTTTGGCCTGCCATATGAGTTCTGTTATACTCACAGACATCATTCAAACAGTTTTCGAAACTTCAGGGTGTTTTCTATCCAAATCTACTAATAATATGCAAATATTTGACTCTGGGCCCGAGTAGTAGGCTGTTTAAAACTCTTACATCTAGATGTTCCGCTAGCGGAACACCTCGCCAATATCCAATAATAGAGCGTGGCGGGAATTACAAACTCCTCAAAAATCCGAAAACTTCCATTTTTCAATACATTGAGGTTAATAGACAACTGTTTCTTATTTGAATTTTATATCTATATTTTTAAAAGGTGACGGCATCATGTTATTCTGTTTGTTTTGTTCTGACCACCAGTGATGCATCATGTTATTCTGTTTGTTTTATTCTGACCACCAGTGGACTGAACTCAAGCAGTGATGCATCATGTTATTCTGTTTGTTTTGTTCTGACCACCAGTGATGCATCATGTTATTCTGTTTGTTTTGTTCTGACCACCAGTGATGCATCATGTTATTCTGTTTGTTTTGTTCTGACCACCAGTGATGCATCATGTTATTCTGTTTGTTTTGTTCTGACCACCAGAGAAGCATCATGTTATTCTGTTTGTTTTGTTCTGACCACCTGTGATGCATCATGTTATTCTGTTTGTTTTATTCTGACCACCAGTGATGCATCATGTTATTCTGTTTGTTTAGTTCTGACCACCAGTGGACTGAACTCAAGCAGTGATGCATCATGTTATTCTGTTTGTTTTGTTCTGACCACCAGTGATGCATCATGTTATTCTGTTTGTTTTATTCTGACCACCAGTGACTTCCTACTATGGATCTTTGCTCAAACGAAACCTTGACTCTAGCAGCACTGGGACGGCCCTTCTCCCTGGGAATGCTGTATGACTGTCGCAATGATCAGCTCATTCCAGGTAAAACGCTTGCTCACTACTCAGTCAGTCAGTCAGTCAGTCAGTCAGTCAGTCAGTCAGACAGACAGTCATACCTAAACACAATAAAGTAACTGTTAGTGTTTGGTTTGTCTTCTCTGATTACAGGCCTGACGCTGTGGGACGAGGAAGCACTCAGAAGGAACATCATTACAACAGACGAGCCTTTCACCGAATTCAAAGTCATCACATCTGACTCTACAGCTGACAAATACTCTGTGTTAAATGTGAACGGCTCTCTCAAAGCAAGCTGTTTGGCAGGGCTGGTTAAGGTGGCGGGATCAGCTAAGTATTTGAAAGATGTTAAAGAGTCTCAGAATCAGGCGAGAGTCACACTTTGGTACAACACTACTAAGAAAAGCACTAAACTGTCCATGAACCAACTTGGGCAGGAACACATAAAGTACAAGGAGGTTTTTAGCCAAGGCATAGCTACACATGTGGTCACAGGTATACTTTATGGAGCAAATGCTTTCTTTGTGTTTGATCGTGAGGTCTCAAGTGACGAGGACCGTCAAGACATTGAGGGAAACTTGAAAGTGATGTTTAATATTGTTCCTGGTGTTTCTTTTGGGGGGGAGAGTGATTTAGACATGAAGAACACTTCTGAAACTAAAACTGAGAAGTTCTCTTGTGGATTCCATGGGGACGTTATCCTGGAAAACAATCCTATAACTTTTGAAGACGCCATGGACACCTACAAAACCTTGCCTCAGAAGGTAGGTGAAGGGGTTCCTGTGCAAGTGAATCTACTTCCGTTAAAAGCCTTGGACCCCACTGCCACCCAGATAGTTTGTCAGATCAGTGGAAGCTTAGTTGACCAATGGCAGACTGCGCTGGAAGACCTCACTGAGCTGGAGATGAGATGCAACGATGTAATGAGAAGCAAGCCAGTAAAATACTTCAAGGAAATTGATGCCAAAGTTAAAACTTTCAAAAAACTGTGTTCCACAGAACATTTGAAGACTACTTTGGCGGCCCTCCTTCCATCTATTAGAGGGGGAGAAAAGGAAGAGAGGGTGTTGTCCGACTTCTTGAAAAAGCAGCAAGAGTTCCGATTCAACAGCAACATCCTCAGTGAATGTATGGATCGCATTGAGAGAGAGATCAATGTGGTTGATCGGTTCCTACGGATGATTACAAAGGACTACAGTCAGTTGTGTTCCACCAAGATAGTCACATCGAAGAGTGAACTTGACAAAGAGGTCTTGAACCCAAAGGTGAAGCGTGTTGTATGTTTCACTTTCACCTCTCTGGGGTGCGAGGACCCTGTCCTGTCAGCTTTGGATTCCCCAAGCTCTGAGAGCACACAAGCCTTAGTTCCAGTTAAACCTGATCTGACAAGATGGTACCAATCTGATAACATATTTGATGACATGGACAAGCAAGCTGGACTTTTCAAAGATTTTGCAGAAGCTAACAAAAAAGACACACAAACACGTTTCCTCTTGGCCTCCATTCCCAACAAGGAACAAGAAGGAGCCAGCATTTACCTTTATGAGAACGGATCCATAAGAAACGAGCATTTGGAGCCTCCATCTAAACCTGAGAAGGGAGATTGACAAGTTGAAATGGTCAGATAGTAACCCTTGCTCCTGTTAACTCTCTACCTATCTGTTTAAATGGATACGTTGGGAATTTGGCAATGAGGCCTTTTATCTACTGACCCAGAGTCAGATGAACTCCTTTATCTACTGACCCAGAGTCAGATGAGGTCCTTTATCTACTGACCCAGAGTCAGATGAGGTCCTTTATCTACTGACCCAGAGTCAGATGAACTCCTTTATCTACTGACCCAGAGTCAGATGAGGTCCTTTATCTACTGACCCAGAGTCAGATGAACTCCTTTATCTACTGACCCAGAGTCAGATGAGGTCCTTTATCTACTGACCCAGAGTCAGATGAACTCCTTTATCTACTGACCCAGAGTCAGATGAGGTCCTTTATCTACTGACCCAGAGTCAGATGAACTCCTTTATCTACTGACCCAGAGTCAGATGAACTCCTTTATCTACTGACCCAGAGTCAGATGATGCCCTTTATCTACTGACCCAGAGTCAGATGAACTCCTTTATCTACTGACCCAGAGTCAGATGAACTCCTTTATCTACTGACCCAGAGTCAGATGAGGTCCTTTATCTACTGACCCAGAGTCAGATGAACTCCTTTATCTACTGACCCAGAGTCAGATGAGGTCCTTTATTTACTGACCCAGAGTCAGATGAGGTCCTTTATCTACTGACCCAGAGTCAGATGAACTCCTTTATCTACTGACCCAGAGTCAGATGAACTCCTTTATCTACTGACCCAGAGTCAGATGATCTGCCATAGACTTCCAGTTATTACGCTAACGCTAGCATCTACCTTCCTACATTCTGGACACAGAGACATAAAAACGAGTTCATCTGACTCTGGGTAAATAGATAAAGGTCTCATTGCCAAAATCCTGAAATATCCCTTTAAGAATGATATCTTATTATTATATTTACATCACCGTGTTCTAGAATGATATCTTATTATTATATTTACATCACCGTGTTCTAGAATGATATCTTATTATTTTATTTACATCACTGTGTTCTAGAATGATATCTTATTATTTTATTTAAATCACTGTGTTCTAGAATGATATCTTATTATTATATTTACATCACTGTGTTCTAGAATGATATCTTATTATTATATTTACATCACCGTGTTCTAGAATGATATCTTACTATTTTATTTACATCACTGTGTTCTAGAATGATATCTTATTATTTTATTTACATCACTGTGTTCTAGAATGATATCTTATTATTTTATTTAAATCAGAGGGAACCATATGTGTTGTATGTTACTGTACCTTTAAGACAGAGGGAACCATATATGTTGTATGTTACTGTACCTTTAAGACAGAGGGAACCATATGTGTTGTATGTTACTGTATCTTTAAGACAGAGGGAACCATATGTGTTGTATATTACTGTACCTTTAAGACAGAGGGAACCATATGTGTTGTATGTTACTGTGCCTTTAAGACAGAGGGAACCATATGTGTTGTATGTTACTGTACCTTTAAGACAGAGGGAACCATATATGTTGAATGTTACTGTACCTTTAAGACAGAGGGAACCATATGTGTTGTATGTTACTGTATCTTTAAGACAGAGGGAACCATATGTGTTGTATGTTACTGTGCCTTTAAGACAGAGGGAACAAATATGTGTTGTATGTTACTGTATCTTTAAGACATAGGGAACCATATGTGTTGTATGTTACTGTGCCTTTAAGACAGAGGGAACCATATGTGTTGTTCTGATCCTGTGAGTTATATTGACTTTACATTTTCATTTAAACCATGTAGGCTTTTATAAACCCACCTTCTCCCTTTCTGACTGCAACTCCTTCCTGAGCTTCAGTACATATCATGTGTTTAATAGTGTGAAAGAGACAATTGCAACTGTTTAAAAAATAATAATTAACCTAAAAAGTAATGTTATATTATAACTAATAAATCAACAAAACTTTCATTGCTGTTGTCTTTATTTCCATGTTCCACCTGTTCCACCTGTTCCCCCTGTTCCTCCTGTTCCTCCTGTTCCACCTGTTCCTCCTGTTCCTCCTGTTCCACCTGTTCCCCCTGTTCCACCTGTTCCACCTGTTCCACCTGTTCCACCTGTTCCTCCTGTTCCTCCTGTTCCACCTGTTCCTCCTGTTCCACCTGTTCCACATGTTCCACCTGTTCCTCCTGTTCCACCTGTTCCTCCTGTTCCACCTGTTCCACCTGTTCCTCCTGTTCCACCTGTTCCTCCTGTTCCTCCTGTTCCTCCTGTTCCTCCTGTTCCACCTGTTCCACCTGTTCCACCTGTTCCCCCTGTTCCCCCTGTTCCACCTGTTCCTCCTGTTCCACCTGTTCCTCCTGTTCCACATGTTCCTCCTGTTCCACCTGTTCCCCCTGTTCCTCCTGTTCCTCCTGTTCCACCTGTTCCCCCTGTTCCACCTGTTCCTCCTGTTCCACCTGTTCCTCCTGTTCCACCTGTTCCACCTGTTCCACCTGTTCCTCCTGTTCCACCTGTTCCTCCTGTTCCACATGTTCCACCTGTTCCCCCTGTTCCTCCTGTTCCACCTGTTCCTCCTGTTCCTCCTGTTCCTCCTATTCCACCTGTTCCACCTGTTCCTCCTGTTCCTCCTGTTCCACCTGTTCCACCTGTTCCCCATGTTCCTCCTGTTCCACCTGTTCCTCCTGTTCCTCCTGTTCCACCTGTTCCTCCTGTTCCACCTGTTCCTCCTGTTCCTCCTGTTCCTCCTGTTCCTCCTGTTCCTCCTGTTCCTCCTGTTCCACCTGTTCCTCCTGTTCCACCTGTTCCACCTGTTCCACCTGTTCCTCCTGTTCCACCTGTTCCTCCTGTTCCACCTGTTCCACCTGTTCCTCCTGTTCCTCCTGTTCCTCCTGTTCCTCCTGTTCCTCCTGTTCCCCCTGTTCCTCCTGTTCCTCCTGTTCCACCTGTTCCTCCTGTTCCTCCTGTTCCTCCTGTTCCACCTGTTCCTCCTGTTCCCCCTGTTCCTCCTGTTCCTCCTGTTCCTCCTGTTCCTCCTGTTCCACCTGTTCCCCCTGTTCCTCCTGTTCCACCTGTTCCACCTGTTCCCCCTGTTCCACATGTTCCACCTGTTCCACCTGTTCCTCCTGTTCCTCCTGTTCCACCTGTTCCTCCTGTTCCTCCTGTTCCTCCTGTTCCTCCTGTTCCACCTGTTCCACCTGTTCCTCCTGTTCCTCCTGTTCCACCTGTTCCTCCTGTTCCACCTGTTCCACCTGTTCCACCTGTTCCACCTGTTCCACCTGTTCCTCCTGTTCCACCTGTCTCTGAGGTATAAATGCATTAGTAAATGTTATATCTATTAGCTTCTATTTTTAAAGGTTTCAAACTAATACATTCAATAATATGTTAATGAGGGAGATAATGAATGTGAAATCATTAAACAGTTGGTGATCAGATTAAACAGCTGATATTATGGATATCAGTCTATAATAACCCTGCAGTACTCTGTTTTCACCACTGGAGGGAGGACGTGTCATCAGTCTATAATAACCCTGCAGTACTCTGTTTTCACCACTGGAGGGAGGACGTGACATCAGTCTATAATAACCCTGCAGTTCTCTGTTTTCACCACTGGAGGGAGGAGATGTCATCAGTCTATAATAACCCTGCAGTACTCTGTTTTCACCAGGAAGTGACATCAGTCTATATTAACCCTGCAGTTCTCTGTTTTCACCACTGGAGGGAGGACATGACATCAGTCTATAATAACATTTTTTTACATTTTTGTCATTTAGCAGACACTCTTATCCAGAGCAACTTAAAGTAGTGAGTGCATACATTTCATACATTTTTTTCTCTCCGTAATGGTCCCCAATGGGAATCGAACCCACAACCCTGGCATTGCAAACACCATGCTCTACCAACTGAGCCACACAGGACAGGACATAACCCTGCAGTTCTCTGTTTTCACTACTGGAGGGAGGAAGTGACATCAGTCTACAATAACCCTACTTTTTTATTTTACCAGGTAAGTTGACTGAGAACACATTCTCATTTACAGCAACAACCTGGGGAATAGTTACAGGGGACAGGGATGAATGAGCCAATTGTAAGCTGGGGATGATTAGGTGACCATGATGATATAAGGGACAGCTTGGGAATTTAGCTAAGACACCAGGGTTAACACCCCTACTCTTACAATAAGTACCATGGGATCTTTAACGACCTCAGAGAGTCAGGACACCCGTTTAACATCCCATCTGAAAGACAGCACCCTACACAGGGCAATGTCCCCAATCACTGCCCTGCGGGATTGGGATATTGTTTTTTTCAGATCAGAGGAAAGAGCGCCTCCTACTGGCCCTCCAACACCACTTCCAGCAGCATCTGGTCTCACATCCAGGACCAAACCTGCTTAGCTTCAGAAATAAGCCAGCAGTGGGATGCAGGGTGCTATGCTGTTACTCTGGTTTCACTACTGCCTCAAGTGTCTGACCTAGTACCAAATCAAACCCTAGACACTAGTCTGGCCTAGTACCAAATCAACCCATAGACACTAGTCTGGCCTAGTACCAAATCAACCCCTAGACACTAGTCTGGCCTAGTACCAAATCAACCCCTAGACACTAGTCTGGCCTAGTACCAAATCAACCCCTAGACACTAGTCTGGCCTAGTACCAAATCAACCCCTAGACACTAGTCTGGCCTAGTACCAAATCAACCCCTAGACACTAGTCTGGCCTAGTACCAAATCAACCCCTAGACACTAGTCTGGCCTCCTACCAAATCAACCCCTAGACACTAGTCTGGCCTAGTACTAAATCAACCCCTAGACACTAGTCTGGCCTAGTCCCAAATCAACCCCTAGACACTAGTCTGGCCTAGTAACAAATCAACCCCTAGACACTAGTCTGGCCTAGTGCCAAATCAACCCCTAGACACTAGTCTGGCCTAGTACCAAATCAACCCCTAGACACTAGTGTTGTGAGATGTAATCCTCTGTGCAACACGACTGCAATAATGACGACCTGGAACGTGCCCAGCTCTATCAACCTGCAGTCTATATACACTGAGTACACAATACATGAACACCTGCTCTTTCCATCACATAGACTGACAAATGCATGGAGAAACGAAAATGTTCATATATTCCATGATATTCTTAAGATATGTATTGACTGAATATAAGCAGGTGATGTTTAAATGATGATGTTTAGCTAAATAATCAGGTTAGGTTTCTCCAGAAATAAATAATTCTAAATAACAAACTGGCTTAATTTACAAATCAGTGAGAATGTCTCACTCCATGTTCCATAATTCCCTTTTTCTCGCTCTCTCTAGGTTAAATGAAAACGAAATCTCCAAAATATGGTTACTTTTTAATCAAAGTGATTATTTTTATTATTAATTAATTTAGAATTACATAAAAGCCCCTTAGATATTCTCAGATATTCTCACAGATCCTAACGGAAAATGCCCTATAAATATATATATATAAAACGACACACACGCTGCACTTTGGTCTGCTCCTCTTTACAACAGCCGTGACAGAAGCTCCCACCACAAAAGGACCAAGCAGCGTGGTCAGGAGACATGGACCTGGGAGGACATTCTGGATGGCAAGGGATCCTGGATGTGGGAGGAGATCGAGACTGGATGGCATCGCCTCCCATGGGAACAGATGGAGGCAGCGAGAGCAGAGCGGCAACGGGACGAGGAACTAGCACGGCAACGACAGAAGCACGAGAGGCAGCCCCAAAAAATGTATTTGGGGGGGCACACGGGGAGATTGGCAGAGTCAGGGTGGAGACCTGAGCCAACTCACTGTGCTTACCGTGGGGAGCGAGTGAAGAAGCAAGCACCGTGTTATGCGGTGATGCGCACTGTGTCGCCAGTGCGCATTCACAGCCCGGTGCGATCTGTGCCCGCGCCCTGCATTTGCCGAGCTAGGTTGAGCATTCAGCCAGGAAGGGTGTTGCCAGCTCAGCGCTCCTGGTCTCTATTTCACCTTTTCGGTCCAGGATATCCTGCGCCAGTTCTACGCACTATGTCGCCAGTGCGCCTGCACAGCCCAGTTCGTCCTGTGCCTGCGCCACGCACTTGCCGGGCTAAAGTAAGCATACAGCCAGGACGGGTTGTGCCAGCCATAAGCTCCAGACCTCCAGTGCGCCTCCACGGCCCAGTATACCCTGTGCCTGCTCTGCGCACCCAGTCTCCTGTGCGTCTGCCCAGTCCGGGGTGTCCTGGTCCTGCTCCCCGCACTCACCCTGAGGTGCGTGTCACCAGTCTGGCGCCACCTGTGCCAGCCCCACACATCAGGCCTCCAGTGCACCTGCCCAGTCTGGGGTGTCCTGTTCCTGCTCCCCGCACTTGCCCTGAGGTGCGTGTCACCAGTCTGGCACCACCTGTGCCAGCCCCACGCTTCAGGTCTCCGGCGACAGTTCCCAGTCAAGAGCTTCTGGCAACAGTTCCCAGTCCAAAGCTTCCGGCGACGGCCTGCAGTCCGGAACCTCCGGCGATGGCCTGCAGTCCGGAACCTCCGGCGACGGCCCGCAGTCCGGAATCTCCGGAGAGGGCCCAGAACCTCCTGAGAGTGCCCACAGCCCGGAACGCCTGAGACGGCCCGCAGCCCGGAACCACCTGAGACGGCCCGCAGCCCGGAACCTCCTGAGAGTGCCCACAGCCCGGAACCACCTGAGACGGCCCGCAGCCCGGAACCGCCTGAGACGGCCCGCAGCCCAGAGTCTTCAGCGGCGGCACAGAAGCAGAGGGATCAGCGGGCGGAGCGGGGGTTACGCCCCGAACCAGAGCCTCCTCCTCTGTTGGAGGATCCGCGGGATAAGAAGGTTATGTGTACTGCACCAGAGCCGCCATAGACAGTAGTTACCCACCCTACCCTCCCTTTTGTTTTTTGTTTTTTGTGGGGGGGAGGGGTTTATTGTTGTTTTGTTCAGGTGCGGTCGGAGTCCGCACCTTTGGGGGGGGTACTGTCACGTCCTGACCAAATGTTTCTCAAAGATGCCCTCTGGTGGTCAAACTAGCAATAACTTGCAGTAACAGAAAAAAATGGCTGACAATTAAATGACGTGCCACAGAATGCAGCAGCAGCACGCAAGGTGTGCCGCTGTATGACACAACTTTTAACAACATTCATGACCCCCCCCCCGTAATAAATGAGAATTTTTGTCCCCCTCAGTTTTATTTACTTATTTATATTAACTTTTATTTAACATTTGTTTAACTAGGCAAGTCAGTTAAGAACAAATTCTTATTTACAATGACGGCTTACCAAAAAGCAAAAGGCCTCCTGCGGGGATATGGGCCTGGGGTTAAAAATAAATAAATAAATACAATATAAATATAGGACAAAACACACATCACAACAAGAGAGACAACTCAACACTAGATAAAGAGAGACCTAAGACAACAACACAGCATGGCAGCAACACAACATGACAACACAGCATGGTAGCAACACAACATGGTAGCAGCACAAAACATTGTACAAACATTTTTGGGCCCAGACAACAGCACAAAGGGCAAGAAGTCAGAGACAACAATGCATCACACAAAGCAGCCACAACTGTCGGTAAGAGTGTCCATGATTTAGTCTTTGAATGAAGAGATGGAGATAAAACTGTCCAGTTTGAGTGTTTGTTGCAGCTCGTTCCAGTCACCAGCTGCAGCAAACTGAAAAGAGGAGCGACCCAGGGATGTGTGTGCTTTGGGGACCTTTAACAGAATGTGACTGGCAGAACGGGTGTTGTATGTGGAGGATGAGGGCTGCAGTAGATATCTCAGATAGGGGGGAGTGAACGGGTGTTGTATGTGGAGGATGAGGGCTGCAGTAGATATCTCAGATAGGGGGGAGGGAACAGGTGTTGTATGTGGAGGGTGAGGGCTGCAGTAGATATCTCAGATAGGGGGGAGTGAACGGGTGTTGTATGGGGAGGATGAGGTCAGCAGTAGATATCTCAGATAGGGGGGAGTGAACGGGTGTTGTATGGGGAGGATGAGGTCAGCAGTAGATATCTCAGATAGGGGGGAGTGAACGGGTGTTGTATGTGGAGGGTGAGGGCTGCAGTAGATATCTCAGATAGTGGGGAGTGAACGGGTGTTGTATGTGGAGGATGAGGGCTGCAGTAGATATCTCAGATAGGGGGGAGTGAACGGGTGCTGTATGTGGAGGATGAGGGCTGCAGTAGATATCTCAGATAGGGGGGAGTGAACGGGTGTTGTATGTGGAGGATGAGGGCTGCAGTAGATATCTCAGATAGGGGGGAGTGAACGGGTGTTGTATGTGGAGGATGAGGGCTGCAGTAGATATCTCAGATAGGGGGGAGTGAACGGGTGTTGTATAGGGAGGATGAGGGCTGCACTAGATATCTCAGATAGGGGGGAGTGAACGGGTGTTGTATGTGGAGGATGAGGGCTGCAGTAGATATCTCAGATAGGGGGGAGTGAACGGGTGTTGTATAGGGAGGATGAGGGCTGCAGTAGATATCTCAGATAGGGGGGAGGGAACGGGTGTTGTATGTGGAGGATGAGGGCTGCAGTAGATATCTCAGATAGGGGGGAGGGAACAGGTGTTGTATGTGGAGGATGAGGGCTGCAGTAGATATCTCAGATAGGGGGGAGTGAACGGGTGGTGTATGTGGAGGATGAGGTCTGCAGTAGATATCTCAGATAGGGGGGAGTGAACGGGTGTTGTATGTGGAGGATGAGGGCTGCAGTAGATATCTCAGATAGGGGGGAGTGAGGCCTAAGAAGGTTTTATAAATAAGCATCAACCAGTGGGTCTTGCGACGGGTAAACAGAGATGACCAGTTTACAGAGGAGTATAGAGTGCAGATATAAAAACAAATTATTTGATAAAATATTGATTTTGGCCTTTACTACTAAAGCCCATAGGAACGCATTGAATAACACATCGACCAATAGGTGCCCTTCTTTGCAAGGCGTTGGAAAACCTTTGTTGTTGAATCTGTTTGAAATTCACTGCTCGACTGAGGGACATTACAGATCATTGTATGTGTGGGATACAGAGATGAGGTAGTCATTTCAAAATCATGTTAAAAAAACTATTATTGCACACAGAGTGAGTCCATGCAACTTATTATGTGACTTGTTAAGCAAATGTTTACTCATGAACTTATTTAGGCTCCTTGACATAACAAAGGGGTTGAATACTTATTGACTCAAGACATTTCAGATTCTAACTTTTTTATTAATTTGTAAACATTTATAAAAACACAATTCCAATTTGACATTATGGGGTATTGTGATGACATTATGGGGTATTGTGATGACATTATGGGGTATTGTGATGACATCATGGGGTATTGCGATGACATTATGGGGTATTGTGATGTCATTATGGGGTATTGTGATGTCATTATGGGGTATTGTGATGTCATTATGGGTATTGTGATGTCATTATGGGGTATTGTGATGTCATTATAGGGTATTGTGATGTCATTATAGGGTATTGTGTGTAGGCCACGGACCCAACATCTAACTGTAATCCATTTTAAATTCAGGCTGTGACACAACAACGTGTGGAACAAGACAAGGTGTGTGAATACTTTGTGAAGGCCCTGTAACCTAGTTTCTCAACATCACCTTAGGGTTAGGGTTGAGAGTCAACAAGTCCTTTTCAAAGTTAGCTCTTCACAAATGTTACCAAAAGAACATAATGAAAACAGGAACATGTTGTCAGACTGTTGTCATAACATGGTAGTTAATAGATGAGTTTAGAGAACATGTTGTCAGGCTGTTGTCATAACATGGTAGTTAATAGATGAGTTTAGAGAACATGTTGCCAGACTGTTGTCATAACATGGTAGTTAATAGATGAGTTTAGAGAACATGTTGCCAGACTGTTGTCTTAACATGGTAGTTAATAGATGAGTTTAGAGAACATGTTGCCAGACTGTTGTCATAACATGGTAGTTAATAGATGAGTTTAGAGAACATGTTGCCAGGCTGTTGTCATAACATGGTAGTTAATAGATGAGGTTAGAGAACATGTTACCAGGCTGTTGTCATAACATGGAGGTTCATTGATTAGTTTAGAGTGTTTGGCATCCTGCAACCTATAATGTACCATCTGCTGAAGAAATGATCTCTCTTCTCTGAAATCACATGGTGAGGACTGCAGTGGTGAGATGGGAGGAGACTGCTGGGCTGTTCCACTATAAGACCTGAACCCTCCTCTCCTCTCTCTCTCTCTCTCTCTATTCTTCTGACTGCAGAACAGATGCAAAACTGGAGCAGAGGTAAGTTCAAATGGATCCTTTCTAACCTCATATTGGTTATCTCCAGGACCATACCAGTGTCTACATGTGAAAACAGGGGTTTTTCTACATTCTGTAGTCAAAATGAGGACAAGAAAAGGTGCTAAAGTTTTTATGTTAAATATCGTCTGAATCTCAAACAGAACACTGATCACTTGATCCCTCGATACGCTCGAGTCGATCTCAAAACGCTAGTTGATGAGTCATCGAGCACTCCACAGCTTCTTTAACATACTTATTACCATAATTCAATATACAGTATATTAAGGCTACAGTATACTAGGCTACTAAGTGACCGGTAGGGAGTAGGCCTAACCTCTCTAGGGTATGTGGGACGAAATCGTCCCACATAGTCAACAGCCAGTGGAATCGAGTGGCGCGATATTCAAATACCTTAGAAATGCTATTGCTTCAATTTCTCAAAACATATGACTATTTTACACCATTTTAAAGACAAGACTCTCATTAATCTAACCACATTGTCCGATTTCAAAATGGCGACTTACAGTAGTGAATGCATACATTTCATATATTTTTTTTCTTTTCTGTGCTGGCCCCCCATGGGAATTGAACCCACAACCCTGGCATTGCAAACACCATGCTCTACCAACTGAGCTACAGGGAAGGCTAAAAATGATTTAGCACATCTCGGTTTCCTGCTTAGAATTTCAACATTCTGTAAAGTAGGAGCTGGGTCAATGCAATAATTTTAAATGGAGAAGCTGGGGATTGAACCCAGGACCTCATACATGCGAAGCATGCGCTCTACCACTGAGCTACATCCCCTTTCTTGCTCAGGTTTTTGCCTGCCATATCAGTTCTGTTATACTCACAGACATCATTCAAACAGTTTTAGAAACTTCAGAGTGTTTTCCATCCAAATCGTCTAATAATATGCATAGCTTAGCTTCTGGGCCTGAGTAGCAGGCAGTTTACTCTGGGCACGCTTTTCATCCAAACTTCCCAATGCTGCCCCCTATCCCTTAAGAGTTTTAAGGCATCCTCCTCTCAACCTCTCTGATTCAGAAGGGTTGGGTTAAATGTGGAAGACACATTTCAGTTGAATGCATTCAGTTGTATAACTGACTATGTATCCCCCCTTTCCATTTCCCAATAACAGGAAGCATGTAACTGTATTTCCTAGAAGGTTGTTGTCTTGGGCACCTGGAGGTTCAGCAGTGTGACCCAATCAGCAATTTCCCTGTATGTCAACCCAGTGAAAAGGATGGATCCGGCCAGGTATAAGCAAGTTATTTTCTGCCATTCCTCGTGTATCAGAACATGCTGTGTCTATTGTAACAACTCTATGGGGCTTTGATTCTGCTGTCTGAAGTGGTGGTTCTTCTATCAGTCAAGACAGCTCCACCTGCTGGCAGGTTTGGAAAAACTCCATGAGTTTAGATCCACTCACCATCCATTTATTTTGGCTCCATCCTCCCGTTTCTTCTGGCACACTGTCAGAGGTTGATCTCTTGCTGGAGGCGGAGTTCGCAAGGCACAAAATCAAGATCATCAAAGACCTCAGCCACCCGAGCCACGGCCTGTTCACCCTGCTACCATCTAGAAGATCATCAAAGACCTCAGCCACCTGAGCCACGGCCTGTTCACCCCGCTACCATCTAGAAGATCATCAAGGACCTCAGCCACCCGAGCCACGGCCTGTTCACCCCACTACCATCTAGAAGATCATCAAAGACCTCAGCCACCTGAGCCACAGCCTGTTCACCCCACTACCATCTAGAAGGCGGAGACAGTACAGGTGCATCAAAACTGGGACCGAGAGACTGAAAAACAGCTTCTATCTCAAGGCCATCAGACTGTTAAATAGTCACCACTAGCCAGCCTCCACCCAATACCCTGCCATGATCTTTAGTCCCTGTTAACAACCGGCTACCTCCAGGTACTCAACCCTGAACCTATGTACATAGAGTCATTAAACACTGGTCACTTTAATCATGTTTACATTCTGTTTTACCCACTTCACATGTACACTACCGGACAAACGTTTTAGAACACCTACCAAATCTACTAATAATATGCATATCCTACCTTCTGAGCCTGAGTAGCAGGCAGTTTACTACGGGCACGCCTTTCATCCAGATGTCAAAATACTGCCCCTGCCGCAAATTAACAGCCTGCTACCACCAGGTACTCAACCCTGAACCTATGTACATAGAGTCATTGAACACTGGTCACTTTAATCATGTTTACATACTGTTTTACCCACTTCACATATACGCTATCGGACAAAAGTTTTAGAACAACTCATTCAAGTTTTTACTTTTTTTTATTTTTACTATTTTCTACATTGTAGAGTAATGGTGACGACATCAAAACTATGAAATAACACATATGGAATCATGTAGTAACCAAAAAAGTGTTAAACAAATCAAAATATATTTTAGATTCTTTAAAGTAGCCACCCTTTGTCTTGATGACAGCTTTGCACACACTTATAGTCATGAGTGGACACATTTATCATATGGGTGGTCCTGGGAATTGAACCCACTACCCTAGTGATTCCAATGCCATGCTCTACCAACTGAGCTAATGTAGAAATGACCAGCATTTAAAAATGTGATTTTACATTTGATTTGGGATCCTTGGCAAATCTCTGGGATCGCAGATAAATTATATAGTTCTAGGCTCTGATCAAGTCGTCGTAGGTTGCATTTAAATGAGCAGGTCAAAGACTTTCATTTTCAAGCCATTGGGCACATTCAAGAGCGAATTACATGGCTTGTGGTGCTGGTGAGGGTGTGGTAGGATGGTTGACCCTTGACAGCACCACAGTGTGCCAATAATGTTGATACCTATCTTGTTAAACAAATTATCTTCTCTGAGCAATACACGCCATACGCATCGCGCCAATAGGCTTAACCCACTTGGTGGGAATTGTAACATGGCTCATATAGTGAGGACCTCTACTATATTCACTTAACTTCATGATAATGAATGACTCCTTAGTGATTGTTTCCTGGGAAACAGTGATTAATGTGATGATACATTGTGACCAATAGACAACAGCTTTTATGTTTTATTTTATGTCAATATTTTCAGGAGGTGACTGAACTCAAGCAGTGATGCATCATGTTATTCTGTTTGTTTTATTCTGATCACCAGTGACTTCCTACTATGGATCCTTGCTCAAACCGAACCTCGAGTCTGGCAGCACTGGGACGGCCCTTCTCCCTGGGAATGCTGTATGACTGTCGCAATGACTACCTCATTCCAGGTAGCACACTTGCTCACTAGTCAGTCAGTCAGTCAGTCAGTCAGTCAGTCAGTCAGTCATACCCAAACACAATAAAGTAACTGTTAGTGTTTGGTTTGTCTCCTCTGATTACAGGCCTGACGCTGTGGGACGAGGAAGCACTCAGAAGGGACATCATTACAACAGACAAGCCTTTCACGACTTCAAAGTCATCACATCTGACTCTACAGCTGACAAATACTCTGTGTTAAATGTGAACGGTTCTCTCAAAGCAAGCTGTATGGCAGGGCTGGTTAAGGTTGAGGGATCAGCTAAGTATTTGAAAGATGTTAAAGATTCTCAGAATCAGGCGAGAGTCACACTTTGTTACACCACCACTAAGAAAAACACTGAACTGTCCATGAACCACCTTGGGCAGGAACACATAAAGTACAAGGAGGTTTTTAGCCAAGGCATAGCTACACATGTGGTCACAGGTATACTTTATGGAGCAAATGCTTTTCTTTGTTTGATCGTGAGGTCTCAAGTGGAGAAGACCGTCAAGACATTGAGGGAAACTTGAAAGTGATGTTTAATAGTATTCCAATTATTTCTATTGAAGTTGAGAGTGATTTAGACATGAAGAACTCTTCTAAAACTAAAACCGAGAAGATATCTTGTTGATTGCATGGGGACGTTATCCTGGAAAACAATCCTATAACTTTTGAAGACGCCATGGACACCTACAAAACCTTGCCTCAGAAGGTAGGTGAGGGGGTTCCTGTGCAAGTGAATCTACTTCCTTTAAAAGCCTTGGACCCCACTGCCGCCCAGATGGTTTGTCAGATCAGTGGAAGCTTAGTTGACCAATGGCAGACTGCGCTGGAAGACCTCAGTGAGCTGGAGATGAGATGCAATGATGCAATGAGAAGCAAGCCAGTAAGATACTTCAAGGACATTAATGCCAAAGTGAAAACTTTAAAAAAAACTGTGTTTCACAGAGCATTTGAAGACAACTTTGGCGGACCTCCTTCCATCTATTAGAGGGGGAGAAAAGGAAGAGAGGGAGTTGTCCGACTTCTTGAAAAAGCAGCAAGAGTTCCGTTTCAACAGCAACATCCTCAGTGAATGTATGGATCGCATTGAGAGAGAGATCAATGTGGTTGATCGGTTCCTAAGCATGATTACAGAGGACAACAGTCAGACGTGTTCCATCAAGATAGTCACATCGAATAGGGAACTTGACAAAGAAGTCTTGAAACCAAAGGTGAATCGTGTTGTATGTTTCACTTTCACCTCTCTGGGGTGCGAGGACCCTGTCCTGTCAGCTTTGGATTCCCCAAGCTCTGAGAACACACAAGCCTTAGTTCCAGTTAAACCTGATCTGACAAGATGGTACCGCTCTGCAAACATAATTCATGACATGGACAAGCAAGCTGGACTTTTCAAAGATTTTGCAGAAGCTAACAAAGAAAACACACAAACACGTTTCCTCTTGGCCTCCATTCCCAACAAGGAACAAGAAGGAACCAGCATTTACCTTTATGAGAACGGATCCATAAGAAACGAGCATTTGGAGCCTCCATCTAAACCTGAGAAGCCCACAGCACGTGACAGAACTCACAACAGTGTGACGCTGGATTTGCTCCCTCCTGATAGGGGAGCCCATGACGTCACCCACTACCTGATTGAATACTGTATTGATGAGAAAGATGGATGGAGCAGCGAGAAGATGTCTGAATCCCACGCAGCCTACACAGTGTCTGGACTGCTTCCCAGTACAGGGTACAAGTTCAAATACAGAGCCGTGTGTTCAGCAGGCCTTGGTCCAGACAGCGAGGTCAGTGACATCATCAGAACCTTGCCTTCATGCCCTCCCAGAAAGCCTGATATCAAAGCCTATTCCTCTGAGCTCATGGTATGCTGTCCAACGCCGTCTGTGATTGGACAAGGGGTCAAGATTCAGAACTATATGGTAGAACACAAAGAGGTGCCCACAGAAGATAGTGAGGAGGAGGCAGAGTGGATGAAGAGGACTTCCAAAGACAACGTCTGCATCATCGCCGGACTGCAGTCACTCACAATGTACACAGTGAGAGTCAGATACGACTGTGGTGAAGCTGGAATCAGCAAGTGGAGCACACCAGTCATCATCACCACTCTCTCAAAGACCACACGATTGGCTGACGATGTAAAAGAAAAGAGTGAACTGAAGCACTCTGGCTCGCCGTCTGTTTATGAGATCCCCATGGAGACGATACAGACGGTGGATAAAGTAATCAGGCTCAGGTTTGGAGAGCAGAGTTCCAGGACTAGGAGGACAATCTATCTGGTGGGAGACAAAGACCAGGTAGTGACACTGATGATCAACTACATCCTGGGAGTTCAGTGGGAGAATGGTTTCCGTTTCAAGCTACCCCAAGATGACGAGGTATCTACAATGATATATGAAATCAATTACCAGGATGGATTTCAGATCCCCTTCTCTCTCACCATTATCTATGATAGACACGACAAGTGTAGATCATTAGATTTGGGCCAGATCGGGGTCAATGCTCTGTGCTCTGTGTGCGACGCGGCTGCGTTTAGGGATGTAGACTCTGAAGATTGTAAAGAAATGAAGAGATGGGAGAAGAGAAGGAAGATGGTGAACCTGTTGACACATGCAGATGGCAGACAACTCTTTAAACACATCAACACTGAGGACATTCCAGTTCACTTCCAGTTCAATCTGTCAGCGTTTACAGACCAAGCCAGGAGAAGCCATGATGATGGCGATGGAGTCATGATGATGAGGAGTCGCCATGACGTCATGCGGGGAATCCGTGACAAGATGAGGGAAATGAGGAGTCACCATGGCGTGATGAAGGAGATGAGGGAACCCCATTACATAATGTGGACGATGAGGAGAAGCCTTGATTATGAGGACGATGACCATGGTGATGATGGTGGTGATGATGATGATGGTGATGACCATCCTCAGTTTGAGAAGATGTTCTGGGATGCAGATATGGGGAGTATGAAGAGGTTTTTCAAGACCTTGTTGAAAATGGAGAGTTCATGTTCGCTCAAAGACCTGATTGGTTGAATACAGACATATTGTGTTTCTTTATTTAGCAGGTCAACCTCACCTTGTTATCATCTTGGTGTCCATAAGGAAGAGACCTCACCTTATTATCATCTTGGTGTCCATAAGGAAGAGACCTCACCTTATTATCATCTTGGTGTCCATAAGGAAGAGACCTCACCTTATTATCATCTTGGTGTCCATAAGGAAGAGACCTCACCTTATTATCATCTTGGTGTCCATAAGGAAGAGACCTCACCTTAGTTATCATCTTGGTGTCCATAAGAAGAAGAGACCTCACCTTATTATCATCTTGGTGTCCATAAGGAAGAGACCTCACCTTATTATCATCTTGGTGTCCATAAGGAAGAGACCTCACCTTATTATCATCTTGGTGTCCATAAGGAAGAGACCTCACCTTATTATCATCTTGGTGTCCATAAGGAAGAGACCTCACCTTATTATCATCTTGGTGTCCATAAGGAAGAGACCTCACCTTATTATCATCTTGGTGTCCATAAGGAAGAGACCTCACCTTGTTATCATCTTGGTGTCCATAAGGAAGAGACCTCACCTTATTATCATCTTGGTGTCCATAAGGAAGAGACCTCACCTTATTATCATCTTGGTGTCCATAAGGAAGAGACCTCACCTTATTATCATCTTGGTGTCCATAAGGAAGAGACCTCACCTTATTATCATCTTGGTGTCCATAAGGAAGAGACCTCTCCTTATTATCATCTTGGTGTCCATAAGGAAGAGACCTCACCTTATTATCATCTTGGTGTCCATAAGGAAGAGACCTCCCTTATTATCATCTTGGTGTCCATAAGGAAGAGACCTCTCCTTGTTATCATCTTGGTGTCCATAAGGAAGAGACCTCACCTTATTATCATCTTGGTGTCCATAAGGAAGAGACCTCTCCTTGTTATCATCTTGGTGTCCATAAGGAAGAGACCTCACCTTATTATCATCTTGGTGTCCATAAGGAAGAGACCTCACCTTATTATCATCTTGGTGTCCATAAGGAAGAGACCTCACCTTATTATCATCTTGGTGTCCATAAGGAAGAGACCTCACCTTATTATCATCTTGGTGTCCATAAGGAAGAGACCTCACCTTATTATCATCTTGGTGTCCATAAGGAAGAGACCTCACCTTATTATCATCTTGGTGTCCATAGGAAGAGACCTCACCTTATTATCATCTTGGTGTCCATAAGGAAGAGACCTCTCCTTATTATCATCTTGGTGTCCATAAGGAAGAGACCTCACCTTATTATCATCTTGGTGTCCATAAGGAAGAGACCTCACCTTATTATCATCTTGGTGTCCATAAGGAAGAGACCTCACCTTATTATCATCTTGGTGTCCATAAGGAAGAGACCTCACCTTGTTATCATCTTGGTGTCCATAAGGAAGAGACCTCACCTTATTATCATCTTGGTGTCCATAAGGAAGAGACCTCTCCTTATTATCATCTTGGTGTCCATAAGGAAGAGACCTCACCTTATTATCATCTTGGTGTCCATAAGGAAGAGACCTCACCTTATTATCATCTTGGTGTCCATAAGGAAGAGACCTCACCTTATTATCATCTTGGTGTCCATAAGGAAGAGACCTCACCTTATTATCATCTTGGTGTCCATAAGGAAGAGACCTCACCTTATTATCATCTTGGTGTCCATAAGGAAGAGACCTCACCTTATTATCATCTTGGTGTCCATAAGGAAGAGACCTCTCCTTATTATCATCTTGGTGTCCATAAGGAAGAGACCTCACCTTATTATCATCTTGGTGTCCATAAGGAAGAGACCTCACCTTGTTATCATCTTGGTGTCCATAAGGAAGAGACCTCACCTTATTATCATCTAGGTGTCCATAAGGAAGAGACCTCACCTTATTATCATCTTGGTGTCCATAAGGAAGAGACCTCTCCTTATTATCATCTTGGTGTCCATAAGGAAGAGACCTCACCTTATTATCATCTTGGTGTCCATAAGGAAGAGACCTCTCCTTATTATCATCTTGGTGTCCATAAGGAAGAGACCTCTCCTTATTATCATCTTGGTGTCCATAAGGAAGAGACCTCACCTTATTATCATCTTGGTGTCCATAAGGAAGAGACCTCACCTTGTTATCATCTTGGTGTCCATAAGGAAGAGACCTCACCTTATTATCATCTTGGTGTCCATAAGGAAGAGACCTCTCCTTATTATCATCTTGGTGTCCATAAGGAAGAGACCTCACCTTATTATCACCTTGGTGTCCATAAGGAAGAGACCTCACCTTATTATCATCTTGGTGTCCATAAGGAAGAGACCTCACCTTATTATCATCTTGGTGTCCATAAGGAAGAGACCTCACCTTATTATCATCTTGGTGTCCATAAGGAAGAGACCTCTCCTTATTATCATCTTGGTGTCCATAAGGAAGAGACCTCTCCTTATTATCATCTTGGTGTCCATAAGGAAGAGACCTCACCTTGTTATCATCTTGGTGTCCATAAGGAAGAGACCTCACCTTATTATCATCTTGGTGTCCATAAGGAAGAGACCTCACCTTATTATCATCTTGGTGTTCATAAGGAAGAGACCTCTCCTTATTATCATCTTGGTGTCCATAAGGAAGAGACCTCACCTTATTATCATCTTGGTGTCCATAAGGAAGAGACCTCACCTTATTATCATCTTGGTGTCCATAAGGAAGAGACCTCACCTTGTTATCATCTTGGTGTCCATAAGGAAGAGACCTCACCTTGTTATCATCTTGGTGTCCATAAGGAAGAGACCTCACCTTGTTATCATCTTGGTGTCCATAAGGAAGAGACCTCACCTTATTATCATCTTGGTGTCCATAAGGAAGAGACCTCTCCTTATTATCATCTTGGTGTTCATAAGGAAGAGACCTCACCTTATTATCATCTTGGTGTTCATAAGGAAGAGACCTCTCCTTATTATCATCTTGGTGTCCATAAGGAAGAGACCTCACCTTATTATCATCTTGGTGTCCATAAGGAAGAGACCTCACCTTGTTATCATCTTGGTGTCCATAAGGAAGAGACCTCACCTTATTATCATCTTGGTGTTCATAAGGAAGAGACCTCACCTTATTATCATCTTGGTGTCCATAAGGAAGAGACCTCACCTTGTTATCATCTTGGTGTCCATAAGGAAGAGACCTCTCCTTGTTATCATCTTGGTGTCCATAAGGAAGAGACCTCACCTTATTATCATCTTGGTGTCCATAAGGAAGAGACCTCACCTTATTATCATCTTGGTGTCCATAAGGAAGAGACCTCACCTTATTATCATCTTGGTGTCCATAAGGAAGAGACCTCTCCTTATTATCATCTTGGTGTCCATAAGGAAGAGACCTCACCTTATTATCATCTTGGTGTTCATAAGGAAGAGACCTCACCTTATTTTCTTCTTGGTGTCCATAAGGAAGAGACCTCACCTTATTATCATCTTGGTGTTCATAAGGAAGAGACCTCTCCTTATTAGCATCTTGGTGTCCATAAGGAAGAGACCTCACCTTATTATCATCTTGGTGTCCATAAGGAAGAGACCTCACCTTATTATCATCTTGGTGTCCATAAGGAAGAGACCTCACCTTGTTATCATCTTGGTGTCCATAAGGAAGAGACCTCTCCTTGTTATCATCTTGGTGTCCATAAGGAAGAGACCTCACCTTATTATCATCTTGGTGTCCATAAGGAAGAGACCTCACCTTATTATCATCTTGGTGTCCATAAGGAAGAGACCTCTCCACTTTTGACCGTCTAAAGCCTATTGGCCCTTCATTTCCTTTAGTTTTTTCTACTGGTCCACTGTTCTCCTGTTTTCCTGTTCTCCTTTTCTCCTGTTCTACTGTTCTCCTGTTCTCCTGTTCTCCTGTTCTCCTGTTTTCCTGTTTTCCTGTTTTCCTGTTTTCCTGTTTTCCTGTTTTCCTGTTTTCCTGTTTTCCTGTTTTCCTGTTTTCCTGTTTTCCTGTTCTCCTGTTCTACTGTTCTCCTGTTCTCCTGTTCTCCTGTTCTCCTGTTCTCCTGTTTTCCTGTTTTCCTGTTTTCCTGTTTTCCTGTTTTCCTGTTTTCCTGTTTTCCTGTTTTCCTGTTCTCCTGTTCTACTGTTCTCCTGTTCTCCTGTTCTCCTGTTTTCCTGTTTTCCTGTTTTCCTGTTTTCCTGTTCTCCTGTTCTCCTGTTCTCCTGTTTTCCTGTTTTCCTGTTTTCCTGTTTTCCTGTTTTCCTGTTTTCCTGTTTTCCTGTTTTCCTGTTCTCCTGTTCTCCTGTTCTCCTGTTCTACTGTTCTCCTGTTCTCCTGTTCTCCTGTTCTCCTGTTCTACTGTTCTCCTGTTCTACTGTTCTCCTGTTCTCCTGTTCTACTGTTCTCCTGTTCTACTGTTCTACTGTTCTCCTGTTCTACTGTTCTCCTGTTCTCCTGTTCTACTGTTCTCCTGTTCTACTGTTCTCCTGTTCTCCTGTTCTACTGTTCTCCCCAGTTGTTATGGGATGTCCACTTTTGGAGTCCAGCCAGGTGTTGTCTGTCTCAGAGATGTTCCCTTCTGGAGTCCAGCCAGGTGTTGTCTGTCTCAGAGATGTTCCCGTCTGGAGTCCAGCCAGGTGTTGTCTGTCTCAGAGATGTTCCCGTCTGGAGTCCAGCCAGGTGTTGTCTGTCTCAGAGATGTTCCCTTGTGGAGTCCAGCCAGGTGTTGTCTGTCTCAGAGATGTTCCCTTCTTTACACTGCAGAACCATCTCCATCATCTACATGTACAGTGGGGAGAACAAGTATTTGATACACTGCCGATTTTGCAGGTTTTCCTACTTACAAAGCATGTAGAGGTCTGTCATTGTTATCATAGGTACACTTCAACTGTGAGAGACGGAATCTAAAACAAAAATCCAGAAAATCACATTATGATTTTTAAGTAAATAATTTGCATTTTATTGCATGACATAAGCTCTGGATAAGAGCGTCTGCTAAATGACTTAAATGTAAATGTAAATGGGACGGGGAGGACACGACCCCCCCATCTTGGGAAAAATATGATTTGACCCCCCCAATATATCACTGAAACATAACTATGTAATTTAAATAATATTAATAATACGCAATGAAAGCAATTGTGCTGTTTATAGACACTTAATAGCGCGTTTTTAAGTTTCAAAAGATTGCGACCCCCCCACCCTCTGCCTCACAATGGTTTGATCCACTGCCAGTTCCTTAGCTTGCTAGGTAACAGAGAGGTCGTATCTACTGTCTGAAAGGCACTCAATGCACATAACTGACGGGAGGTTCATCCAGTCAATCGCGCACACACACTAGCTGAATATGCAGAGCTAGCGCGCAAATATTAACTATTAAGCTAGCTAGTACCTATTCCATTTATGTGGCGTCGTCAAAAATGGAATCAGCATGCAGATGATGTAAGTTAGTGCTTCAAAGTCCCTGTGATAAGGTTAGCGATAAACTGAAATCCAAACTGAACAGAACTACACTCTCTTCTACCATTTGTCTTAAATATATTTAATGGTCTCGTTGCAAAAGCTAAATTGTCGCAAGTGAACTTTTATTTATTTATTTGATTTCACCTTTATTTAACCCGGGTAGCAAAGATTATAGCAAATACCACTGAAACGGAATTGGTGCTCGCTAGCGTTGCAAATTCAGCTATTGTTGGAAGCCAGCCAATATGAAACAAACTATTAAAATTACAAAAGGTTGCAGCATATGTTGTGTAAATGGTGAACTCATACAGCTGTCAACTCTTGTCATTTTAATCCGTTTCACATTTGCTAGCTACCTTTTAGATCGAAGCCCAAATAGAATGATTGAATATGATAGAAGCCCATCTCCTACTGTAAATAACCTACACACTGTGTGTGTAGCCAGCCAGCCAGCCAGGTAGAAAAATGGTAGAAAAATAAAAGACGGACATCAGAGTATTTTTCAATACACCAAAACGCATAGTAAGAACCCTAGTAGCCTAATATCTCAAAGACTAGTTGATAAAATGTTCATAAGAAAGAAATTAAATTCTAATGGAAATGTTTCACAATGATGTCATTAGGCAGAGCAGGCAACAGATGGCACACAGACAGCAGAGTTGGGGACAGATATGCAGGGACAGACTGGCAGAGACAGGGACAGACTGGCAGAGACAGGGACAGACTGGCAGAGACAGGGAGTCTCAGGTAAGTTTGTTGAGTCTTTGTTTGGCAACATTATGAAAGGTTCTCCATTTTTTGGACTTGTAAAATAGGAACATAATTGGAAAATGCCATGGATACCCCCACTCTCAACTTAAACTGGTGACTGAACTAAGATTTGTTAAAGGCAATGGTATTGCTGTTGTGATTAGTTGTGTAGTTTTGGGTACCGGTAGTTAGGAGTACGACAAACACCTTATTTCTTTGGTTCCTCAATATACATTTACCATATTACAATGTAGGCTATGTGTTACAGCACTACTTCTGGTGTCCCCCTCAGGAATTGCTCTTGAGAAAATGTCATGTAATTGTCCCCTCCAAAGTTGATATCAGATTTTCGCCCCTGGCTGAATGTGTAAAACAGAAAAGGGGACAAATGTATATTTATTATAGATATTTATTTATATTTTCACATGTTATGATCTTGTGAAGGCTGGCTGAATTCTGGCTGAAAGTTATTTTATCTGTCAACAGGTTCTCCCTGTTTTTGTTTTGCTTGGAAATGTTGATACTGTGGACTGTTAGCACAACAAACTGTGTAACCTAGCGTTTATAGCGGCTGAGAAAAGCATTGTCATTAACGAAGGATTTGTTATCCTCCCACAATGTCACAATGGGATGGCAGAAAACATCAGGTTATATATGAATGACAAAAAGAGTCTGCAATTTTTTTTCAAAATAAATTCATGGCACACAAGACACCTGTCTGATTTGCGCCCGTCTCAGTGGACTGATCCATTGAGGAGGATTCAGGGATGACACGGTCCAGGAAGAAGGGGATTGTGGATCAGTGGACTAATCCATTGAGGAGGCCTCAGGGATGACACGGTCCAGGAAGAAGGGGATTGTGGATCAGTGGACTGATCCATTGAGGAGGCCTCAGGGATGACACGGTCCAGGAAGAAGGGGATTGTGGATCAGTGGACTGATCCATTGAGGAGGCCTCAGGGATGACACGGTCCAGGAAGAAGGGGATTGTGGATCAGTGGACTAATCCATTGAGGAGGCCTCAGGGATGACACGGTCCAGGAAGAAGGGGATTGTGGATCAGATGTCCAAGGCACGTCTCTGTCCAGAACGCGCTCTCACCTGACATTTTCATGGGGGGGGGGGGGGTATTCAATGTTTCATAACCTTATTAACGTGTGCATTGTGTTTGCGGTGTGTCTATCAATTCCCCCCATTGTATTATCAGTCTGGTGTGTCTATCAATTCCCCCCATTGTATTATCAGTCTGATGTGTCTATCAATTCCCCCCATTGTATTATCAGTCTGATGTGTCTATCAATTCCCCCCATTGTATTATCAGTCTGATGTGTCTATCAATTCCCCCCATTGTATTATCAGTCTGATGTGTCTATCAATTCCCCCCATTGTATTATCAGTCTGATGTGTCTATCAATTCCCCCCATTGTATTATCAGTCTGATGTGTCTATCAATTCCCCCCATTGTATTATCAGTCTGATGTGTCTATCAATTCCCCCATTGTATTATCAGTCTGATGTGTCTATCAATTCCCCCCATTGTATTATCAGTCTGATGTGTCTATCAATTCCCCCCATTGTATTATCAGTCTGATGTGTCTATCAATTCCCCCCATTGTATTATCAGTCTGGTGTGTCTATCAATTCCCCCCATTGTATTATCAGTCTGATGTGTCTATCAATTCCCCCCATTGTATTATCAGTCTGGTGTGTCTATCAATTCCCCCCATTGTATTATCAGTCTGATGTGTCTATCAATTCCCCCCATTGTATTATCAGTCTGATGTGTCTATCAATTCCCCCCATTGTATTATCAGTCTGATGTGTCTATCAATTCCCCCCATTGTATTATCAGTCTGATGTGTCTATCAATTCCCCCCATTGTATTATCAGTCTGGTGTGTCTATCAATTCCCCCCATTGTATTATCAGTCTGATGTGTCTATCAATTCCCCCCATTGTATTATCAGTCTGGTGTGTCTATCAATTCCCCCCATTGTATTATCAGTCTGATGTGTCTATCAATTCCCCCCATTGTATTATCAGTCTGGTGTGTCTATCAATTCCCCCCATTGTATTATCAGTCTGATGTGTCTATCAATTCCCCCCATTGTATTATCAGTCTGATCAGACATGTGTTTTGCAGAAGCCACAACTTATTTCATTCCCTTTTATGGAGTTGTCAATTTATTGATCGTCTTTTTAAAGTGCTCCTGTCAATGTTGAGTAAGAACACGCACCTGATTATGGCAGATAGAAGTAGGACAGGTCAACCTGATTATGGCCTATAGAAGTAGGACAAGTCAACCTGATTATGGCAGATAGAAGTAGGACAAGTCAACCTGATTATGGCATATAGAAGTAGGACAATTCAACCTGATTATGGCATATAGAAGTAGGACAAGTCAACCTGATAATGGCATATAGAAGTAGGACAATTCAACCTGATTATGGCATATAGAAGTAGGACAAGTCAACCTGATAATGGCATATAGAAGTAGGACAGGTCAACCTGATAATGGCATATAGAAGTAGGACAAGTCAACCTGATTATGGCATATAGAAGTAGGACAAGTCAACCTGATAATGGCATATAGAAGTAGGACAAGTCAACCTGATTATGGCATATAGAAGTAGGACAAGTCAACCTGATTATGGCATATAGAAGTAGGACAATTCAACCTGATTATGGCATCTAGAAGTAGGACAAGTCAACCTGATTATGGCATCTAGAAGTAGGACAAGTCAACCTGATTATGGCATCTAGAAGTAGGACAAGTCAACCTGATTATGGCATCTAGAAGTAGGACAAGTCAACCTGATTATGGCATATAGAAGTAGGACAAGTCAACCTGATTATGGCATATAGAAGTAGGACAAGTCAACCTGATTATGGCATATAGAAGTAGGACAGGTCAACCTGATTATGGCATATAGAAGTAGGACAAGTCAACCTGATTATGGCATATAGAAGTAGGACAAGTCAACCTGATTATGGCATATAGAAGTAGGACAAGTCAACCTGATTATGGCATATAGAAGTAGGACAAGTCAACCTGATAATGGCATATAGAAGTAGGACAAGTCAACCTGATTATGGCATATAGAAGTAGGACAAGTCAACCTGATTATGGCATATAGAAGTAGGACAAGTCAACCTGATTATGGCATATAGAAGTAGGACAAGTCAACCTGATTATGGCATATAGAAGTAGGACAGGTCACCCTGATTATGGCCTATAGAAGTAGGACAAGTCAACCTGGCCTGCGAGCAAATGTAGGCCTGTAAATGTGACCATATGAGGATGTCTGATAGTATTTCTAAGTAATTTTTCTTCACCTCAAACAGCAAGTAAACAACTGAGAATGACAATAGTTCCTCAACGTTTTTCAACAATATATCCAGCTCTCTCCCTTTTGATAACCACTCGGCATGAAAGGGAAAAACATCACGCTCTGATCAAGGGAAAGGCCATAATTTATTTTACAGGTCAGTTAAGAACAAATTCTTATTTTCAATTACAGCCTAGGAATAGTGGGTTAACTGCCTTGTTCAGGGGCAGAATGACAGATTTGTACCATGTCAGCTCAGGGGATTCAAACTTGCAACCTTTACGATTACTAGTCCAACGCTCTAACCACTAGGCTACCTGCCGCCTCTACACTCTAACCACTAGGCTACCTGCCGCCTCTACACTCTAACCACTAGGCTACCTGCCGCCTCTACACTCTAACCACTAGGTTATGCTGTCGCCCCATAAAATAACTGATTACTTCTTATCCCAATATCACAAATAGCCTACAGCTGTGTCTGTCCCAAGGTCACTGGCAGGGGAAACTCTGAGGGCCCAGAATATTATATAAAACGTTTCCAGTTTGCTGGCGTACATTTTGGGGCGACCCAGTTGATATAATGTTTACAGTTCGTTGCAGACAGTCCATGCGTGGCCAATGTGATTCATAGGATGTTTATTTTTTAATCAGGATATTTTCTAACAGCCAGGCTGCAATGGTTTTATGTGGTGGCTTTATGTCGGCTATTTTTTTTTACATAGTTGGCAATAAAAGTAATTTTGTAGATTTGTATAATTTTCATTTAGATAGAAGATTAATTAATCACAGACAATGATTTTGAGATACAAAAAACTATTAGAAATGAAATGAGACTGTTAAAATTGTTTTATATAACTGGCACACAGACTGGTAGATATGGTTAACTCCATTGGCACTCCAAATGGAAAAGGTTGCCTACCCCTGGTCTAGCCTATTACCTCTCTTATCCTACCTCATTTACACATGCTGTATATAGATTTTCCTACTGTATTATTGATTGTATGTTTTGTTTTATTCCATGTGTAACTCCGTGTTGTTGTATGTTGTCGAACTGCTTTGCTTTATCTTGACCAGGTCGCAGTTGTAAAGAAGAACTTGTTTTCAACTTGTCTACCTGGTTAAATAAAGGACTTGTTCTCTACTAGCCTACCTGGTTAAATAAAGGACTTGTTCTCTACTGGCCTACCTGGTTAAATAAAGGACTTGTTCTCTACTAGCCTACCTGGTTAAATAAAGGACTTGTTCTCTACTAGCCTACCTGGTTAAATAAAGGACTTGTTCTCTACTTGTCTACCTGGTTAAATAAAGGTGAAATAAATAAATAAATATACCGGCAATTTCAGGAGGGTAACCTGAGAATCTGTGAAGGCCAGCAGCAGCGGGAGGAGGAGGGTAACCTGAGAATCTGTGAAGGCCAGCAGCAGCGGGAGGAGGAGGATAACCTGAGAATCTGTGAAGGCCAGCAGCAGCGGGAGGAGGAGGGTAACCTGAGAATCTGTGAAGGCCAACAGCGGCGGGAGGAGGAGGGTAACCTGAGAATCTGTGAAGGCCAGCAGCAGCGGGAGGAGGAGGATAACCTGAGAATCTGTGAAGGCCAGCAGCAGCGGGAGGAGGAGGGTAAGCTGAAAATCTGTGAAGTCCCGCAGCAGCGGGAGGAGGAGGGTAACCTGAGAATCTGTGAAGGCCCGCAGCGGTGGGAGGAGGAGGGTAAGCTGAGAATCTGTGAAGGCTCGCAGCAGCGGGAGGAGGAGGGTAACCTGAGAATCTGTGAAGGCCCGCAGCAGCGGGAGGAGGAGGGTAAGCTGAGAATCTGTGAAGATCCGCAGCAGTGGGAGGAAGGGGGTCTGGAACAGGTTTTTTTTCTTCTAGGTTATCTTGATCTCTGGCTCCCTCTTGAGTCATTTGTGTATCTTAATTATTCAATCAAACACCGTGCTTAAAGCGTCAGACAAGTTCAATACATATAGTTAATTTTGTCAACACACATAGGGTGTGTCTATATGTGGAAAATTGATTGGTTAAATGAAAAGACTACTCTTGGTCGACCAAGGTTCTCTTAGAAATGCAATTCAATATTAGGACAGTGTTCTTAATGTTTTGTACAATGCAACTCAATATTAGGAAGGTGTTCTTAATGTTTTTTGTACAATGCAGCTCAATATTAGGAAGGTGTTCTTAATGTTTTGTACAATGCAGCTCAATATTAGGAAGGTGTTCTTAATGTTTTGTACAATGCAGCTCAATATTAGGAAGGTGTTCTTAATGTTTGTACAATGCAGCTCAATATTAGGAAGGTGTTCTTAATGTTTTGTACAATGCAGCTTAATATTAGGAAGGTGTTCTTAATGTTTTGTACAACGCAGCTCAATATTAGGAAGGTGTTCTTAATGTTTTGTACAATGTAGCTCAATATTAGGAAGGTGTTCTTAATGTTTAGTACGATCAGTGCATATAATCACAGCTGCGTGTTTGTAAAAGGTGACAATCAACTGATCCACACGTCACTCAAGTATCCAGCATCAACAACAACAACAATGATGATGACAACAACAACAACAACAACATCCACCAACACAAGTCCTCCTTCATACGACAGAAGAGGACTGGATGGTGAAAAAGATAACAGATGAGAAACTTTAGAGGACTGATTCTTACACGGTGGATGATCTAGTTGAGAAACATCTAGCTCTATATCCAGGTGGGTGATCTAGTTGAGGAACATCTAGCTCTATATCCAGGTGGATGATCTAGTTGAGGAATGTCTAGCTCTATATCCAGGTGGATGATCTAGTTTGGGAACGTCTAGCTCTATATCCAGGTGGATGATCTAGTTGGGGAACATCTAGCTCTATATCCAGGTGGATGATCTAGTTTGGGAACGTCTAGCTCTATATCCAGGTGGATGATCTAGTTGGGGAATGTCTAGCTCTATATCCAGGTGGATGATCTAGTTGATGAACGTCTAGCTCTATATCCAGGTGGATGATCTAGTTGAGGAACTTCTAGCTCTATATCCAGGTGGATGATCTAGTTGGGGAATGTCTAGCTCTATATCCAGGTGGATGATCTAGTTTGGGAATGTCTAGCTCTATATCCAGGTGGATGATCTAGTTGATGAACGTCTAGCTCTATATGCACGGTGGGTGATCTAGTTGGGGAATGTCTAGCTCTATATCCAGGTGGATGATCTAGTTGATGAACGTCTAGCTCTATATGCACGGTGGGTGATCTAGTTGGGGAATGTCTAGCTCTATATCCAGGTGGATGATCTAGTTGATGAACGTCTAGCTCTATATGCACGGTGGGTGATCTAGTTGGGGAACATCTAGCTCTATATCCAGGTGGATGATCTAGTTGAGGAACATCTAGCTCTATATCCAGGTGGATGATCTAGTTGGGGAATGTCTAGCTCTATATCCAGGTGGATGATCTAGTTTGGGAATGTCTAGCTCTATATCCAGGTGGATGATCTAGTTGAGGTACATCAAGCTCTATATCAGCTAGGGGTTGTGACTAGAGAGAGAAGAGAGGAGGGAGGCTGTTGAGGATGAGCACATCTTACAACATGATATGATAGGAGCTTGGGGTTGGGTTACTGATCTGGAACAAGTCTGCCCCTAGTGGTCTTCATCCAATAATATTACTGAAACCTCAGAACAGTCACCCAGCCTGGTTGAATAATAGTACTGAAACATCACAACAGTCACCCAGCCTGGTTGGATAATACTACTGAAACCTCAGAACAGTCACCCAGCCTGGTTGGATAATACTACTACTGAAACCTCAGAACAGTCACCCAGCCTGGTTGAATAATACTACTGAAACCTCAGAACAGTAACCCAGCCTGGTTGAATAATACTACTGAAACCTCAGAACAGTCACCCAGCCTGGTGGAATAATACTACTGAAACCTCAGAACAGTCACTCAGCCTGGTTGAATAATACTACTGAAACCTCAGAACAGTCACCCAGCCTGGTTGAATAATACTACTGAAACCTCAGAACAGTCACCCAGCCTGGTTGAATAATACTACTGAAACCTCAGAACAGTCACCCAGCCTGGTTGAATAATACTACTGAAACCTCAGAACAGTCACCCAGCCTGGTGGAATAATACTACTGAAACCTCAGAACAGTCACCCAGCCTGGTGGAATAATACTACTGAAACCTCAGAACAGTCACCAAGCCTGGTTGAATAATACTACTGAAACCTCAGAACAGTCACCCAGCCTGGTTGAATAATACTACTGAAACCTCAGAACAGTCACCCAGCCTGGTGGAATAATACTACTACTGAAACCTCAGAACAGTCACCCAGCCTGGTTGAATAATACTACTGAAACCTCAGAACAGTCACCCAGCCTGGTTGAATAATACTACTGAAACCTCAGAACAGCCACCCAGCCTCGTTGAATAATACTACTGAAACCTCAGAACAGTCACCCAGCCTGGTTGAATAATACTACTACTGAAACCTCAGAACAGTCGCCCAGCCTGGTTGAATAATACTACTGAAACCCCAGAACAGTCACCCAGCCTGGTTGAATAATACTACTACTGAAACCTCAGAACAGTCATCCAGCCTGGTTGAATAATACTACTGAAACCTCAGAACAGTCACCCAGCCTGGTGGAATAATACTACTGAAACCTCAGAACAGTCACCAAGCCTCGTTGAATAATACTACTGAAACCTCAGAACAGTCACCAAGCCTGGTTGAATAATACTACTGAAACCTCAGAACAGTCACCCAGCCTGGTGGAATAATACTACTGAAACCTCAGAACAGTCACCCAGCCTGGTTGAATAATACTACTACTGAAACCTCAGAACAGTCACCCAGCCTGGTTGAATAATACTACTACTGAAACCTCAGAACAGTCACCCAGCCTGGTGGAATAATACTACTGAAACCTCAGAACAGTCACCCAGCCTGGTTGAATAATACTACTGAAACCTCAGAACAGTCACCCAGCCTGGTGGAATAATACTACTGAAACCTCAGAACAGTCACCCAGCCTGGTTGAATAATACTACTGAAACCTCAGAACAGCCACCCAGCCTCGTTGAATAATACTACTGAAACCTCAGAACAGTCACCCAGCCTGGTTGAATAATACTACTGAAACCTCAGAACAGTCACCCAGCCTGGTTGAATAATACTACTGAAACCTCAGAACAGTCACCCAGCCTGATTGAATAATACTACTGAAACCTCAGAACAGTCACCCAGCCTGGTTGAATAATACTACTGAAACCTCAGAACAGTCACCCAGCCTGGTTGAATAATACTACTGAAACCTCAGAACAGTCGCCCAGCCTGGTTGAATAATACTACTGAAACCTCAGAACAGTCACCCAGCCTGGTTGAATAATACTACTACTGAAACCTCAGAACAGTCATCCAGCCTGGTTGAATAATACTACTGAAACCTCAGAACAGTCACCCAGCCTGGTTGAATAATACTACTGAAAACTCAGAACTGTCACCCAGCCTGGTTGAATAATACTACTACTGAAACCTCAGAACAGTCACCCAGCCTGGTTGAATAATACTACTACTGAAACCTCAGAACAGTCACCCAGCCTGGTTGAATAATACTACTGAAACCTCAGAACAGTCACCCAGCCTGGTTGAATAATACTACTACTGAAACCTCAGAACAGTCACCCAGCCTGGTGGAATAATACTACTGAAACCTCAGAACAGTCACCCAGCCTGGTTGAATAATACTACTGAAACCTCAGAACAGTCACCCAGCCTGGTGGAATAATACTACTGAAACCTCAGAACAGTCACCCAGCCTGGTTGAATAATACTACTGAAACCTCAGAACAGTCACCCAGCCTGGTTGAATAATACTACTGAAACCTCAGAACAGTCACCCAGCCTGATTGAATAATACTACTGAAACCTCAGAACAGTCACCCAGCCTGGTTGAATAATACTACTGAAACCTCAAAACAGTCACCCAGCCTGGTGGAATAATACTACTGAAACCTCAGAACAGTCACTCAGCCTGGTTGAATAATACTACTGAAACCTCAGAACAGTCACCCAGCCTGGTTGAATAATACTACTGAAACCTCAGAACAGTCACCCAGCCTGGTGGAATAATACTACTGAAACCTCAGAACAGTCACCCAGCCTGGTTGAATAATACTACTACTGAAACCTCAGAACAGTCACCCAGCCTGGTGGAATAATACTACTGAAACCTCAGAACAGTCACCAAGCCTGGTTGAATAATACTACTGAAACCTCAGAACAGTCACCCAGCCTGGTTGAATAATACTACTACTGAAACCTCAGAACAGTCACCCAGCCGGGTTGAATACTACTACTGAAACCTCAGAACAGTCACCCAGCCTGGTTGAATAATACTACTGAAACCTCAGAACAGTCACCCAGCCTGGTTGAATAATACTACTGAAACCTCAGAACAGTCACCCAGCCTGGTTGAATAATACTACTGAAACCTCAGAACAGTCACCCAGCCTGGTTGAATACTACTACTGAAACCTCAGAACAGTCACCCAGCCTGGTTGAATAATACTACTGAAACCTCAGAACAGTCACCCAGCCTGGTTGAATAATACTACTGAAACCTCAGAACAGTCACCCAGCCTGGTTGAATAATACTACTGAAACCTCAGAACAGTCACCCAGCCTGGTTGAATACTACTACTGAAACCTCAGAACAGTCACCCAGCCTGGTTGAATAATACTACTGAAACCTCAGAACAGTCACCCAGCCTGGTTGAATACTACTACTGAAACCTCAGAACAGTCACCCAGCCGGGTTGAATACTACTACTGAAACCTCAGAACAGTCACCCAGCCTGGTTGAATAATACTACTGAAACCTCAGAACAGTCACCCAGCCTGGTTGAATAATACTACTACTGAAACCTCAGAACAGTCACCCAGCCTGGTTGAATACTACTACTGAAACCTCAGAACAGTCACCCAGCCTGGTTGAATAATACTACTGAAACCTCAGAACAGTCACCCAGCCTGGTTGAATAATACTACTGAAACCTCAGAACAGTCACCCAGCCTGGTGGAATAATACTACTGAAACCTCAGAACAGTCACCCAGCCTGGTTGAATAATACTACTGAAACCTCAGAACAGTCACCCAGCCTGGTTGAATAATACTACTGAAACCTCAGAACAGTCACCCAGCCTGATTGAATAATACTACTGAAACCTCAGAACAGTCACCCAGCCTGGTTGAATAATACTACTGAAACCTCAGAACAGTCACCCAGCCTGGTGGAATAATACTACTACTGAAACCTCAGAACAGTCACCAAGCCTGGTTGAATAATACTACTGAAACCTCAGAACAGTCACCCAGCCTGGTTGAATAATACTACTACTGAAACCTCAGAACAGTCACCAAGCCTGGTTGAATAATACTACTGAAACCTCAGAACAGTCACCCAGCCTGGTGGAATAATACTACTGAAACCTCAGAACAGTCACCAAGCCTGGTTGAATAATACTACTGAAACCTCAGAACAGTCACCCAGCCTGGTTGAATAATACTACTGAAACCTCAGAACAGTCACCCATCCTGGTTGAATAATACTACTGAAACCTCAGAACAGTCACCCAGCCTGGTGGAATAATACTACTGAAACCTCAGAACAGTCACCCAGCCTGGTTGAATAATACTACTGAAACCTCAGAACAGTCACCCAGCCTGGTTGAATAATACTACTGAAACCTCAGAACAGTCACCCAGCCTGGTGGAATAATACTACTGAAACCTCAGAACAGTCACCCAGCCTGGTTGAATAATACTACTGAAACCTCAGAACAGTCACCCAGCCTGGTGGAATAATACTACTGAAACCTCAGAACAGTCACCCAGCCTGGTTGAATAATACCACTACTGAAACCTCAGAACAGTCACCCAGCCTGGTTGAATAATACTACTGAAACCTCAGAACAGTCACCCAGCCTGGTGGAATAATACTACTGAAACCTCAGAACAGTCACCAAGCCTGGTTGAATAATACTACTACTGAAACCTCAGAACAGTCACCCAGCCTGGTTGAATAATACTACTGAAACCTCAGAACAGCCACCCAGCCTGGTTGAATAATACTACTGAAACCTCAGGACAGTCACGCAGCCTGGTTGAATAATACTACTACTGAAACCTCAGAACAGTCACCCAGCCTGGTTGAATAATACTACTGAAACCTCAGAACAGTCACCCAGCCTGGTTGAATACTACTACTGAAACCTCAAAACAGTCACCCAGCCTGGTGGAATAATACTACTGAAACCTCAGAACAGTCACCCAGCCTGGTGGTTTAATACTACTGAAACCTCAGAACAGTCACCCAGCCTGGTTGAATAATACTACTACTGAAACCTCAGAACAGTCACCAAGCCTGGTGGAATAATACTACTGAAACCTCAGAACAGTCACCCAGCCTGGTTGAATAATACCACTACTGAAACCTCAGAACAGTCGCGTTCGGGTGGTGCTCGGCGGTCGTCGTCGCCGGTCTACTAGCTGCCACCAATCCTTTTTTCTTTTTCGTTTGGTCTTGTCTGTTTTGATTGTTCCTCTGTGTCTTGTTTAGGTTGTTTAGTTTTGGGGTATTTATTCTCGCCCTACCCACTTTGTCTCGTTCGGGTTTGTTTGCGTTTCCCCTGTTTGTATTTTGGGTGATGTTATTTTGTTCATTTTTATTCATTCAGGTGTTTTCTCTAGAATTTCTTCCAGTTGTGTTTGTGGACTGTATTTTTTTTCCTGTGCCTGTTTTGTTCGGATGAACTTTATTAAAAATATACTTTCTATGGATTTACTTCTCTCCTGCGCCTGACTTCCACACCCACCTCTCGTAGAGAGCTGTGACACTGACACCTCAGAACAGTAACCCAGCCTGGTCCTGGAGAGCTGCATGGTGCATGGTTTAGTTCCAGCCCACCACTAACACACCTGATTCAGATAACTTCAAGAAGACTCTGATTAGCTGAATCAGGTGTGTTAGTGGAGGGCTGGAACAAAAGTCTGTACAGCCTGAAGTTGTCCAGGACCAGGGTTGGAGACTAGGACGCTAATGAGACCTGTAGTTGTCCAGGACCAGGACCAGGACCAGGGTTGGTGACTAGGGGGCTAATGAGACCTGTAGTTGTCCAGGACCAGGGTTGGAGACTAGGGGGCTAATGAGACCTGTAGTTGTCCAGGACCAGGACCAGGGTTGGAGACTAGGGGGCTAATGAGACCTGTAGTTGTCCAGGACCAGGGTTGAAGACTAGTGGGCTAATGAGACCTGTAGTTGTCCAGGACCAGGGTTGGAGACTAGGGGGCTAATGAGACCTGTAGTTGTCCAGGACCAGGGTTGGAGACTAGTGGGCTAATGAGACCTGTAGTTGTCCAGGACCAGGGTTAGAGACTAGGGGGCTAATGAGACCTGTAGTTGTCCAGGACCAGGGTTGGTGACTAGTGGGCTAATGAGACCTGTAGTTGTCCAGGACCAGGGTTGGAGACTAGGGGGCTAATGAGACCTGTAGTTGTCCAGGACCAGGGTTGGAGACTAGGGGGCTAATGAGACCTGTAGTTGTCCAGGACCAGGGTTGGAGACTAGGGGGCTAATGAGACCTGTAGTTGTCCAGGACCAGGGTTGGTGACTAGTGGGCCAATGAGACCTGTAGTTGTCCAGGACCAGGACCAGGACCAGGGTTGGTGACTAGGGGGCTAATGAGACCTGTAGTTGTCCAGGACCAGGGTTGGAGACTAGTGGGCCAATGAATCTCGCCTCGCTGCAGGGTTTAGCGGACCAGGAAGGATTATCCAATAATTTCACGTGTCATCACTGTCACAGCTGGGTGTGTGTGTGTGTGTGTGTGTGTGTGTGTGTGTGTGTGTGTGTGTGTGTGTGTGTGTGACCGTGGTCAGTAATCCCTCCCGGTAGGACGCTGTGGGACGTGTGGCCGTAAGCCGACCTGGAATTTCCTCAATAAAGTTTTAATCTTTACTGGAAGCCACACAGAGCTGGAGATCTGACTGGACCTTCAGCCCCACGAAGCTGGAGATCTGACTGGACCTTCAGCACACGGAGCTGGAGATCTGACTGGACCTTCAGCCTCACGGAGCTGGAGATCTGACTGGACCTTCAGCACACGGAGCTAGAGATCTGACTGGACCTTCAGCCCCACGGAGCTGGAGATCTGACTGGACCTTCAGCACACGGAGCTGGAGATCTGACTGGACCTTCAGCCTCACGGAGCTGGAGATCTGACTGGACCTTCAGCACACGGAGCTGGAGATCTGACTGGACCTTCAGCTCACGGAGCTGGAGATCTGACTGGACCTTCAGCACACGGAGCTGGAGATCTGACTGGACCTTCAGCACACCGAGCTGGAGATCTGACTGGACCTTCAGCCTCACAGAGCTGGAGATCTGACTGGACCTTCAGCCTCACGGAGCTGGAGATCTGACTGGACCTTCAGCCTCACAGAGCTGGAGATCTGACTGGACCTTCAGCACACGGAGCTGGAGATCTGACTGGACCTTCAGCCTCACAGACGATCACTTTTTATTAACTTCCAGATTGAAAACAGTCAGAATTGCAGGGGAGAGGACATGGGTTGCAGGGGACAGAACATGGGTTGCAGGGGACAGAACATGGGTTGCAGGGGACAGAACATGGGTTGCAGGGGACAGAACATGGGTTGCAGGGGAGAGGACATGGGTTGCAGGGGAGAGGACATGGGTTGCAGGGGAGAGGACATGGGTTGAATGAAGCACAAGGAAGCAGGAGGTGATTAGGTGGCTATGATGGTGGACATTTTTACTAAAGTTGGTTGATGGTAGTAGGGCTGGTTGGTGGTAGTAGGGCTGGTTGATGGTAGTAGGGCTGGTTGGTGGTAGCAGGGCTGGTTGGGCTGGTTGATGGTAGTAGGGCTGGTTGATGGTAGTAGGGCTGGTTGATGGTAGTAGGGCTGGTTGGTGGTAGTAGGGCTGGTTGATGGTAGTAGGGCTGGTTGATGGTAGTAGGGCTGGTTGATGGTAGTAGGGCTGGTTGATGGTAGTAGGGCTGGTTGATGGTAGTAGGGCTGGTTGATGGTAGTAGGGCTGGTTGGTGGTAGTAGGGCTGGTTGATGGTAGTAGGGCTGGTTGGTGGTAGTAGGGCTGGTTGGTGGTAGTAGGGCTGGTTGGGCTGGTTGGTGGTAGTAGGGCTGGTTGATGGTAGCAGGGCTGGTTGGTGGTAGTAGGGCTGGTTGGTGGTAGTAGGGCTGGTTGATGGTAGTAGGGCTGGTTGGTGGTAGTAGGGCTGGTTGATGGTAGTAGGGCTGGTTGATGGTAGTAGGGCTGGTTGATGGTAGTAGGGCTGGTTGATGGTAGTAGGGCTGGTTGGTGGTAGTAGGGCTGGTTGGTGGTAGTAGGGCTGGTTGGGCTGGTTGGTGGTAGTAGGGCTGGTTGATGGTAGTAGGGCTGGTTGGGCTGGTTGGTGGTAGTAGGGCTGGTTGATGGTAGTAGGGCTGGTTGATGGTAGCAGGGCTGGTTGGTGGTAGTAGGGCTGGTTGATGGTAGTAGGGCTGGTTGATGGTAGTAGGGCTGGTTGGTGGTAGTAGGGCTGGTTGATGGTAGTAGGGCCGGTTGATGGTAGTAGGGCTGGTTGATGGTAGCAGGGCTGGTTGATGGTAGTAGGGCTGGTTGGTGGTAGCAGGGCTGGTTGGTGGTAGTAGGGCTGGTTGGGCTGGTTGGTGGTAGAAGGGCTGGTTGATGGTAGCAGGGCTGGTTGGTGGTAGAAGGGCTGGTTGATGGTAGTAGGGCTGGTTGGTGGTAGTAGGGCTGGTTGATGGTAGCAGGGCTGGTTGGTGGTAGCAGGGCTGGTTGATGGTAGCAGGGCTGGTTGGGCTGGTTGATGGTAGCAGGGCTGGTTGATGGTAGCAGGGCTGGTTGATGGTAGTAGGGCTGGTTGATGGTAGTAGGGCTGGTTGATGGTAGCAGGGCTTGTTAATGGTAGCAGGGCTTGTTGATGGTAGCAGGGCTGGATGATAGTTCCAGGGATATTTGGGTTAGACTGGCTGGCTGAGGACACGAGACCTTGAACAAGTCCCAAGGTTTCCTGTGGGAGAGACACGGCTGTGAGGGAGCCAGTGAGGGAGCAGGGTTGGGTTGGAGGTCTCTCTCACTCGTCACCAACAAATTACACTCTATTGGCCGTATGACACACACACACACACACACACACACACACACACACACACACACATGTGTGTTGGTATATTGGCCATTAAATATACACTACATTATACACACTATCACATATAATATGCACTACATTATACACACTATCACATATAATACACACTACATTATACACACTATCACATATAATATACACTACATTATACACACTATCACATATAATATACACTACATTATACACACTATCACATATAATATACACTACATTATACACACTATCACATATAATACACACTACATTATACACACTATCAAATATAATATAATATACACTACATTAGTACACACTATCACATATAATATAATATACACTACATTATACACACTATCACATATAATACACACTACATTATACACACTATCACATATAATATACACTACATTATACACACTATCACATATAATACACACTACATTATACACACTATCACATATAATACAATATACACTACATTATACACACTATCACATATAATATAATATACACTACATTATACACACTATCACATATAATATAATATACACTACATTAGTACACACCATCACATATAATATAATATACACTACATTATACACACCATCACATATAATACATACTACATTATACACACAGCACATATAATATACACTACATTATACACACTATCACATATAATATACACTACATTATACACACTATCACATATAATATAATATACACTACATTAGTACACACCATCACATATAATATAATATACACTACATTATACACACTATCACATATAATACGCAATACATTATACACACTATCACATATAATATACACTACATTATACACACTATCACATATAATACACACTACATTATACACACTATCACATATAATATACACTACATTATACACACTATCACATATAATATACACTACATTATACACACTATCACATATAATATACACTACATTATACACACTATCACATATAATACACACTACATTATACACACTATCAAATATAATATAATATACACTACATTATACACACTATCACATATAATATAATATACACTACATTATACACACTATCACATATAATACACACTACATTATACACACTATCACATATAATATACACTACATTATACACACTATCACATATAATACACACTACATTATACACACTATCACATATAATACAATATACACTACATTAGACACACTATCACATATAATATAACATACACTACATTATACACACTATCACATATAATATAATATACACTACATTAGTACACACCATCACATATAATATAATATACACTACATTATACACACCATCACATATAATACATACTACATTATACACACAGCACATATAATATACACTACATTATACACACTATCACATATAATATACACTACATTATACACACTATCACATATAATATAATATACACTACATTAGTACACACCATCACATATAATACAATATACACTACATTATACACACTATCACATATAATACACACTACATTATACACACTATCACATATAATATACACTACATTATACACACTATCACATATAATATACACTACATTATACACACTATCACATATAATACACACTACATTATACACACTATCCCATATAATATACACTACATTATACACACTATCACATATAATACACACTACATTATACACACTATCACATATAATATAATATACACTACATTATACACACTATCACATATAATACACACTACATTATACACACTACCACATATAATACAATATACACTACATTATACACACTATCACATATAATATAATATACACTACATTATACACACTATCACATTTAATATAATATACACTACATTATACACACTATCACATATAATATAATATACACTGCATTATACACACTATCACATATAATACACACTACATTATACACACTATCTCATATAATAAACACTACATTATACACACTATCACATATAATACACACTACATTATACACACTATCACATATAATACAATGTACACTACATTATACACACTATCACATATAATATACACTACATTATACACACTATCACATATTATATAATACACAGTACATTATACACACTATCACATATAATATAATATACACTACATTATACACACTATCACATATAATATACACTACATTATACACACTATCACATATAATATAATATACACTACATTATACACACTATCACATATAATACACACTACATTATACACACTATCACATATAATACAATATACAGTACATTAATACACACTATCACATAAAATACAATATACACTACATTATACACACTATCACATATAATACAATATACACTACATTATACACACTATCACATATAATATACACTACATTATACACACTATCACATATAATATCATATACACTACATTATACACACTATCACATATAATATACACTACATTATGCACACTACATTATACACACTATCACATATAATACAATATACACTACATTATACACACTATCACATATAATATACACTACATTATACACACTATAACATATAATATAATATACACTACATTATACACACTACCACATATAATATCATATACACTACATTATAAACACTATCACATATAATATACACTACATTATACACACTATCACATATAATACACACTACATTATACACACTATCACATATAATACAATGTACACTACATTATACACACTATCACATATAATATATCCTACATTATACACACTATCACATATAATACAATATACACTACATTATACACACTATCACATATAATACACACTACATTATACACACTATCACATATATACACTACATTATACACACTATATACACTACATTATACACACTATATACACTACATTATACACACTACATTATACACACTATGTACACTACATTATACCACTATCACATATAATATACACTACATTAATACACACACACATATAACACACTACATTATACACCTATCACATATAATATATATAACTACATTATACACACTATCACATATAATACACTCAAACAAAAAATTATACCCAATCACATAAATATACACTACTTATACACACTATC